>NW_020956156.1:9486-11588 GCF_003031625.1 Empidonax traillii | reverse complement strand
AAAAAGAAGGGTAGTTGTAGTCAGTGACTCCCTTCTGAGGGGAACTGAGGGCCCTATATGTCGCCCAGACCCATCCCAGAGAGAAGTATGCTGCCTCCCTGGGGCCAGGGTGAGGGATATTAGTAAGAGACTTCCTGAGTTAATTCAGCCCTCAGACTATTATCCACTGGTGGTAGTCCAGGCTGGCAGCGAGGACATTAATCAAAGAAGTGCCAGGACAATTAAAAAAGACTTTAAAGCACTGGGTCGGTCAGTTCAAGGGACAGGAGCACAGGTGATGTTTGCCTCAGTTCCTGTACTATCGGGGATGGATGAGGAGTTAAATAAAGAGAGGAGTAAAAAAGCCCAACTCCTAAACAGATGGCTAAAGGATTGGTACCATTGTCAAAATTTTGGTTTCTTTGACCATGGGGCAAACTCCATGGTACCTAGTCTCTTAAAATCAGATGGGATTCATCTGTCTAGGAAGAAAAAGAGGACTGTAGCCCATAAGTTAGCGAGGCTGATCAGGAGGGCTTTAAACTAGGTTTGAAGGGGGAAGGGGTCGAAACCGGGCTCTCCAGTGATCAACCTAGGGATGGAAAGCCTGACTTAAAAATTAAATCAACAGCCCACCTGAAGTGCATGTACACTAATGCACGCAGTATGGGCAACAAACAAGAGGAGCTCGAAGCCACTGTGCAGCATGAAGGCCATGATGTAGTCGCCATCACAGAAACGTGGTGGGATGACTCGCATGACTGGAGTGCTGCTATGGAAGGCTGCGAGTTCTTCAGAAGGCAGGGTAGGAGAGGTGGAGGGGTGGCTTTATATGTTAGAGAGTCTCTTGACTCTGTTGAACTTGAGGTCAGCAACGATAAGGTTGAGTGCCTGTGGGTCAGAATCAGGGGGAAGACCAACAAGGCCGACATCATCATAGGTGTCTGTTACAGACCACCCTACCAGGATGATGAAGGGGATGAATTATTCTATAAGCAGCTGGCAGATGTCTCGAAATCGTTAGCCCTTGTCCTTGTGGGTGACTTTAACCAGCCGGATATCTGCTGGGAGCTCAATACTGCAGAGAAGAGGCAGTCTAAGAGGTTCCTGGAGTGTATAGAGGACAATTTCCTTCATCAACTGGTAAATGAACCTACCAAGGGTAAGGCCCTATTGTTGGTTGCCTGGGAGAAGAGAGGCTGAGGGAGCTGGGGTTGTTTAGTCTGGAGAAGAGAAGGCTTAGAGGTGACCTCATCACTCTCTTCAACTACCTGAAGGGAGGTTATAGCCAGGTGGGGGTTGGTCTCTTCTCCCAGGCAACCAACAATAGGACAAGAGGACATGGGCTCAAGCTCTGCTAGGGGAGGTTTACGTTAGATGTTAGGAAGAAATTCTTTACAGAGAGGGTAATCAAGCATTCTCCATCCCTGGAGGTTTTTAAAAAGAGATTGGATGTGACCCTTAGTGCCATGCTATAGTAATTGGAGTTGGATCAGGGGTTGGACTTGATGATCTTGGAGGTCTTTTCCAACCCAATCTATTCTATGATTCTATAAGCATTTTACAGCTTCCCACTGTAATTACTCACGTAATATTATGCTCAGGTCTGATTGTTTAAGCATCTAAGTTGGACATTTAATGGAAAAATTACTTCTACAAACATAGCTTTACATTTGTATATATGGCCAGCCTCTTCGCGAACGAAGAACCGGGGAAGGTCTTTACATCTTCCAGCCTGCGCATTGGATTTTTTAGGTGAGACACAGTGTGCGCGGAACTGAGCCCACCCTTTAATCCTGAGGTTCATCTGCTGGGGCCAAGTACGCTTGGACGGTGGCAGTGAGGTCCTCAGGACGTAGATGGATTGCCTTACGGGCTAACGAGCTCCATCTGCCCGGGGAGGGGCCCCGACCGGGAATTGAACCCTGGTCTCTGCAGTGACAGTGCAGTGTCATTTCCCCTAGACCACCGGGGGCTCCCACATTTGTATATAGAAGTCATTAAATAAGAGATTAATTTCTTTCCTTTGGGCTCAGTGCAGCTCTTTGTGTGAGTGATCTACATAAAGACTTTTCATATCAATCATGATTGCAAGACTGGACTCTTGTCTTCCTATTTTGGAG
>NW_020956156.1:5420-9109 GCF_003031625.1 Empidonax traillii | reverse complement strand
TGCAGTGTCATTTCCCCTAGACCACCGGGGGCTCCCACATTTGTATATAGAAGTCATTAAATAAGAGATTAATTTCTTTCCTTTGGGCTCAGTGCAGCTCTTTGTGTGAGTGATCTACATAAAGACTTTTCATATCAATCATGATTGCAAGACTGGACTCTTGTCTTCCTATTTTGGAGATAATTTAAGGCCTGTTCAGCAGTAGCTACTTGTGGCATGGAGTGGAATACCCATACTGTGCCAACCAGTCACTTTCATACAGCTTATTACTCATCCCACTCCCATGAAAACCAAAGGGCCATCCTGTTTTTCCTCTCCATCACTATTCCTGCAAAACAACAAATGTCAGAACATCTTGTGGAATATGAATTAATGGGGCAATTACATTCAATTACTTTTTCTTTTTTTTTTTCTTTTCTTACTAAGGAAGCAGAGTTTGCTACTGTTCCAGTGATTGGGTAGTTTTGTTAGTTGTAATAAATGTTTTGAACTTTCACATCTAATTAACAAGGGGTTTCTTTA
This sequence comes from Empidonax traillii, assembly GCF_003031625.1. Classification (NCBI taxonomy): domain Eukaryota; kingdom Metazoa; phylum Chordata; class Aves; order Passeriformes; family Tyrannidae; genus Empidonax; species Empidonax traillii. Next base: position 8,587 of record NW_020956156.1, on the reverse strand, counting down.
CTCAGTATTTATCACTGGAAAGATCTGTAGTTTAAAATATAATTTGTAAGGATTTGCCAGTTATTTTGCAATTTTAAGTCTGATTTCTTTTATCTTCCATCTGATTCATCTGCATGGATTGCCTTTTTATAGGCCGTTCACTATGTTGAGAGAAATGTTCAGGAAAGATATGGTATCTGAGAATTAGAGTGATCCTGCATTTTCCCAGGGATTTCTGGGACTAAATTTCTTCTGCCAGTAGCAATTTAGTTATAAGAATTCTCCATGCAAGTCCATCTTTATGAAAGTACATTGTGTTTTGATTATTTAGAACCTGAAGTCACAAAGGACATGTTGTAATTCGGTAGGAATTGAAAATGTATTGTAGTAGTCAAAATCCCCAGGGGAAGGTTTCTAATAAAATCTCCATTGAATTTATTCATATGTGGAAATACAGTCAATATTTGAGATATGAAATGTCAGTAAAAATAAAAAAGTATTAGCATTCAGTGTATGTTACAAACTGGCAAAGCCTTACCAGTTTGAATATTTTTTTCACAAAGCTTTGTTTCACAAAGCTTCTATGTGCTTTTAAGAGTATAATCTCTCAAGGAAAATGCAATTATTCTGTTAGAGCTCCCTAGTCCTGAAAATGGGCAGTATAATTTTTTTTTTTTAAACTACCTTATGGAAGTGAAAGGAAAAATATCCATAATGCTTCTCATTACTGTGAATGCAAATGAGAGAATAATTTTCTATCACTCAGTCATGGGGATTCACTGGTCTCCTAATGAGCAGACTACTCAGCTGTCTGCTTGCTATTTTAATGTCTCCACTGGCTTGGATAAAAGACAGCAACATAAAAAAGTATTAAGGCAGAGAAAATATGGCAGAATGTTCCATTAACATGATGTCCTCTTAATAAACTTCTAACTTATGCATGGATTCAAGAAATACCTACCAGTCCTGAGTTCACTGCCAAATCCTAAATCAGTGGCAAAGGTGGAAGTTTTTATTTTCCAGTCAAGTCTTCAGGGATGATCCCATCTGCTTCCATAGCCCCAAACAGATCACCCATAGTAATTCAAAACAAAAATGTCCCACGACGGAATAATTTTCCCTTGGGACTTCAGTGTTAGAAAGCACATGGCATAGGATCCAGTTTCATGTCTATTCTCTGGTAAGGAAGCATTGCCTGGAAGCCATCCAAGTCTCCGGGTCTTTTCTATCTCTGATCCGCCATCAGCATGAACATGTTCCTTCTAGCCTCTTGCTCTAAAACTCTTAAGGCTGCATTGATTGAATTCCATAGTTGGCTTGGACTCTCTTCAGTCTGTTGTTTCCCTCCTGTTTGGTGTAGATTCCTTTGTATTCCCATTACACCACAATTTCAAAAAATCAGTGAGCAACATTTCAATCCTGAGAGTTGTCGATGTATTTACGGCACTAGAAACATGAGTTTCTTGGTAATGAAAAAAAAGAGAAAATGCTTATTTTCCAGTACAAAATTCCTACTTATAAATTTATGGTGCACTTTTCGTCAATATTATCTAACACTATCTTTAAATATCTCATTTGTTTTCTATATTGTCTGTGAAAAAGCCTAAGTTAGTTTAAGTAAATTCCATGTTTATTCATGGAATAAAGGGAAACATGGGAAGCATAGCAAATTATTTGCCCATAAATTAAATTACCGCTGTGAGACGCACATGAGGAGTTTTGAATGCTTAGAAAAGCAGATGTTTAACTCCCAACAGCTACTCTGTAGCCATGTTCTGTCACCTTTCTGCCTTTCTCTCACCAGCACCTATGAGACTAAAATGAACTGAAAACTTTTGCTAACCTTCAGATGCAAGTTACTTCACATGGAGTACTGAGATCATTAAGTGTTTTGGCAGCTCTCCAGAGTCCCTTTCTTTCTCTGTTACATGAGTTTATTTAACAATTAAGAGAACTTTTTCTTTTTTTTTTTTTTAAATACAAGGAGTTTTTGCATGACTGTCTATCATGCTCAAGATCCATCATGTTGCCTGTTTCTCATCTAGAGACCATTTGGGGGTGAATAAAGGTAAATGTTGTTTGGTTACACTACTGTTTGTCTATGCCTTCCACAGTTCAAAAAACTTTCACTCAAACACACACAGAGGCACACGCACACATGGTCCAAACATCGTCATTATTGTTTGTGTTGCTTTATTCATCCTTCAGGTCTCCTGTAATGGCTGGAGGACTGTTTGCTGTTAATCGGAAGTGGTTCTGGGAGCTGGGAGGCTATGATCCAGGATTAGAAATATGGGGAGGAGAGCAGTATGAAATCTCGTTTAAGGTAAGTCATCAAGTCACCTTGCAGAATACTTCCTTTCTGATGTTATCATGATGCTTTTATTCATACTGGCTTTGTCTTTTAACTAAAATTAATTTAACACAATGCTTTTTTTTTTTTGTTAGAAACTCCCAATAGTTTCACAAAGAATTATGCCATAAATACATGCTCCAGAAGCCACACAAAAATCACATTGAGAGCAGTTTCCTCCAAAAATATGGTAGCTTGCCACCCTCAAAATCCTACCTTGTTCCTTTCATCAAGTCTTCTCCACTTACCTTCTCTCAGGTGCTGTGTTTACTTTACACTCAAGCATTGAGCATAAATAAACCAACAGAGAAGTATTACAGGCAAAAAAAGAAAAGGGCATAATTTTCTGCCCGAATCAACAAGTTTGATCCTATCCTGGGGATAGCATCCCATGGAGTCAGCTCAGGGAAATGTGTGGAAATGGAAAGAGAAAGTCAATAGGAAGAAAGACCCCTTTCAGTAGCAGAGGATCACTAGAGCAGCTCAGCTGCTATGAGCTGGCCAGCTGTTCAAAAGCATTTTTTTTTTTTTTATTGCATTGAAATTATTATAATGACATATGGGGAGTTTTCAAGTGCTCAGGTCAAGTACAACCAGCCATGTCCTCTCTTATCCTCTCTTAGACGGGTATTCAAATCAGTTACATCTCGAAAGTCTTGTTAATTTCTGCAGGTAAAACAGGCATTTGTATTAGTTTCATGAGGACTAACATGTCTAATTTTGAAAACTGAGTTTATTTTGTTCCAGTATACCCAAAGACACAAGAACTTTACCTCCTAGTCTCAACATGCAAAGTTTTTCAATGACTTGATAGAATTTCATGACATAGATGAAT
>NW_020956156.1:0-5156 GCF_003031625.1 Empidonax traillii | reverse complement strand
TTGTTAATTTCTGCAGGTAAAACAGGCATTTGTATTAGTTTCATGAGGACTAACATGTCTAATTTTGAAAACTGAGTTTATTTTGTTCCAGTATACCCAAAGACACAAGAACTTTACCTCCTAGTCTCAACATGCAAAGTTTTTCAATGACTTGATAGAATTTCATGACATAGATGAATTGAGTCAAACGTATTTGAATATAGCTTGGAACTGAAATTAGAATTCAAATTTAGCTTCAGGTACTTCCAAACTCTGTCAGTTTAAAACTCTGTAAATAAATTCAGCACGTCAGCCATGACTAATATCATACATCTTGCTGAATCTGAGTTTCAACAGCAATTAAAACAACAGTGCTGAGACAAACTGTACAGTGTGAGCCAACACTGGGCTTCCAGGCTCTCTTTACAGGAGTTACCAGGAACAGCAAAATGTTTTTTATTAACTTATTCCAAATACTCCTTTTATTCATCATCACAAAGAATATACTTGTAGTGCTCTCCAGACTTTGTATAGAAACCATGGTAACACAACTGGAAATTGAGATACCAGATTGTCTCAGTGGGTTTTGTTCAACTGACAGATTTTTTTTGGAGGCAGCTGTGTCACATTTGGTCTCATTTCAGTCATATCTCTGGATCCATATCATTACTATATAATGACCTTAGGATCCCTATCCTTCTGTACTAGTGTTAAAAGAGGAAAAAAATAGTCTTTAATGATGATTGCCAAATAGGAGTAACTTGCTATTGGAAGAATTTAATATATGTAAGTTATAAAAGAAGGCTGCTGTTTGGTTTGAAATAACAAAAAAGAGGAAGAATCATGGAGGTGGAAGAAACAAACAGAAAGGACTGGGGTTTATTATATCAGAATCACCACTATCAGCCTGGGAAGGGTTTCTGCTTCAACAGTTTTTACTGTAGCTGTAGATTCAGTCTTAAAAGTTGTTTAAATGAGGACAAGTTAGCAAGACAGTTCAGCTTACCAGATTTATTAGCAAAACTTGGTAAGATGGTGGACTTGCAAACTGTTACAAAGTCAGTGAAAAAGCCAAACAACCAGACTGGTTCCGTTTCTGTGGCTACTGGAATGAATCTGAAACTATAATTTACATTTTTTTAGAGTGTTACATCTAAGGCCTTAGGCATTATTTTAGGATGAGTGTCGTGTGTCTATGCCATGTCTTACATTAATTTGCCCAGCAAATAATTATTTGGAGTATCCTGCCACAAGAACATCTCTAACCACCAGATAGATAGCTATTTTCACACTTTTCTTCTTTGATTCAACTAATTCTTAAGTATTTTGTAAAAATGTGATTGGTTTTCATTAAGAAGTTGCAAAGAGAAGCTGATTCAAAATATCTCATAATTGTATGAAGTTCACATACAGAGGACTGTTTCAGACTGATCTTTAATCTCAGAGGCAGACACAATGTTCCTTTTACATTCTTCATATTTCTTGGTTTTAACTGTGAGATTCATTTGCACAAGAGTTGCGTTATAAGAGTAAATAAGTAAACAATCTATCTGCTATAAATGGAGACTGTGCTGATGACATGACCTTACTCATGTCAGACGGGAGATTCTTGTGGTTAATTCAAATACAGTGATGCAGTTATGAGGGATGAATGTCAGAGCAAAAGCCATCATGTGCTTCCTGAAATGTAGTGTGTGATTCATCTTGAACTGGTTGCCCTGCTCTGTGAGCTGGAGTAAGGAGTGTTTGCAGACCATTTCCCAGCCTCAGTGATGCATTTAAAATTCTGTGGATCAACCTACAACTGTAACCATTTTAACAATATGTCCAAGTACTATAAAACCCACGTAGGCTGTGGCATGTTGTTAGTTAGCACTGCCTTTTAGCACAAAACTTTTTCCTGCAAAGGAAAGCTTTCAGGTATGTTCAGGGAGATTTTTCACAAGTGTGTGTGTCAAGTATCAAATATCAAGTTTATATGTTCAAATTCAGTGGTGGGAAATACAGAATAAGTTATTTGGAGAATTGCCCAGATCTTGTAATAAACTGGAGTCCACAGAAACATTCACACATTTTCTTGGGAAAAGGTCTCTTAACAATCAAGATCCTCCTAAAGAAAAACATCTTCTCAACCCAAAGCTTCTGCATTACTGTACCAGAAACATCCATAGTCATTTGCACAAGTCAAGCTACAGGAGTGTTTGCTACAAAGCAAATGAGACACCATAAATGCAAAGTGTGGCCTGTCATGGGGGGTGTGGAAGGCTCTTGGACAAAGTTTATTTAAGAAGCCCTACCATTGAGTCATGAGGTGCAGAAAGGGTTCCCTTGCTTTCTAAACTCCTTCTCAGAGAGGAGCCAGGGTGCAGGTGGATCCAGTCTTAGCCTCAGATTTTATCAACAGTTTAAATTTAAGGAATTATGAATGTGTGAGCTCAAAGGAATTACTAATAATAGCCATATTGTTTTATGAGTTCAACACACTAAGGCAGAGTTCAAGGACCAATTAAAAATTGGATTACTAGGACAAGTGGAGGTTGAACTAGATTTAGGAAAGGTACTCAGAGCTGGGAAGCTTGGAGGGAAAGTGCCTACTTTGATTTTTGTCTCCAGCTGTTTCACTAGATATGACCTGGTGTGGCAGACACTAAACTCCTTTTTTATGGGGGGGAGGTTGCATTATCTAATTGTACATTCAGTAACTTTCTCCAAAATACAGTATGGTTTATAGTGTTTCTGTGACATTTGGAATTGTACCACAGCATGAAAAGGAGCTTCCTCAAACTTTGGATGTGTCTGTTCCAGGTGCTGAGTGGTCAGGAACACACAGAGGCAGGTAAAAAAAAGAGTTGCTGCTTTAAAATTTGCTTGACCTTTATTTCCACGCCAAAAACCCCACATATTTCTCTTTTGTTCTCTTCTTACTTGCTAACATCACTGCAGAGGACAGCATCAAGCATAGCACAGGGTGCCATTCTGATTAACTCGTGTGTCCAAATCAGAGCACACACACACACATTCAGTGGATGGTTTCACAGCCACGAACCAGGTGCCAAAATGTGACGACTTTATTAAATAGTTTCTTAGATTAATTTTTTACATAGGAAAATGTGCAGGATTTTATTTTTTTGGCAGCATCGGGATCATTGGGTTTTTTTAATTAAGAAGACATATGACATCTCACTGATGATACGTGTGCTGAACTTGTGAAAGCTGGTGAAACACTGGATTAATAGCATCTCTTCTCAATATGAAGGGAAGCCACTATTTATGAAATCCTAAATTTAAATTTCTTAGACAAGTACAGCTTATGTAGTAATCACTAAAACATAGAGTAGTGAAAGATACTAACTTCCTGTGTTTCCTGTGGTGGGCTGACCTTGGCTGTATGCCAGGTACCCAGCAAAGCTGCTCTATCACTCCTCTCCTCACAGGGGAGAGAGAAAATATAACAAAAGGCTCATCAGTGAAAGGGAGGGAGAGATCACTCACCAGTTACCATCACAGGCAAAACTGACTTGATTTGGGGAAAAATTAATTTCTTACCAATCAAATCAGAGTAGGGCAATAAGAAATAAACCCAGATCTTAAAAGACCTCTCCTATTCTTATGCTCAACTTCACTCATTTTCTCTACCTCCTCACCCTCAGGGGCACGGGGAATGGAGGCTGAAGTCAATTTGTCACATGTTGTCTCTGCTACTCCTTCCTTCTCTGGAGGAAGACTCCTCACACTCCTCCCCTGCTCCAGCATGGGGTCCTCCAGGAGGTGCCAGTGGATATTTGCGCCACCACAGAACTCCATGGGCTACAGAGGGACAGTTGCCTCACCATAGTCTGCAGTACAGGCTGCAAGGGAATCTCAGTTCCAGTGCCTGGAGCAACCTCACCCTCCTTCTGCACTGACCTTGGTGTCTGCAGGACTGTTGCTCTCACATATTCTCACTCCTCTCTCTGGCTAAAATTGCAGAGTAACTTTTCCCCTTCTTAAATCTGTTATCCTGGAGGTGCTGTCACCATCACCAATGGCCTTGGCCAACGGTGGGCCCATGCTGGAGCCAAATGGCACTGGCTCTGTTGGACATGGGGAAAGCTTCTCACAGAAGCCACTCCTGTAGCCCTCCTGCTATCAAAACCTTGCCACACAACCCAAATACAATCCTTTACACTGGACATTCCTTAGGCATCGTAAGTCATACCTTAACAAACATGCCAGTGGTGATCCATCTTCTTGAAGCTAGTCAGCTGTTTCTAGAGTTGTTTTATCCTTATCCATGCCAACACATCTTCCAGATTCTCTTCATCCCTGTTTCCCAAAACACATCTCCAAGTTCATTAATCCCTTCCTTTATCACCATTATCATCATAATCATTATTCATTCCCTCCACAGCTGTCAATCTTGGCAGGAGATAGGGAGTAGGGGAGCATTACCACTTGTCAGTGCAGTTGTAATCTATATGAAGAACTGACAAGTGTGGAATGTTGTGAGTTTTCTCAGAATTTTAGAGGTGCCGGGGAGTATTGTTGAAATACCCAGAGTCATCAGTTCCCAGTGTACACAGTACAATTTTAATATCCCTGACAGGAAATCCCACTGCACCTCCAGAAAATGGTTTTGCAGCTTGTGAACACATTAACTGTAAATTTGCAGTCAGTGATCCTATTTTTCAATTTTTTTTCTCAGTTAGCTGAACATTCTCACTACATACAAAAGTTCACAGGAAAATATTCTTCCTTCTCCTTTTCTACTACTGCCAAATCTGTTCTTTTGGCATCTGTTTCAATAAGAGTGACTGAAAAATCCTAAAAGGTTTCTATATTCTTATTGTCTATAACTTTTTCAGCCCCATTGTTGTAATATGTTTCTCCTGTTTGTAGTCCCTCCCTCTTGCGCGAATGTGAAGAGCACCAGACTGTCACCTTAGCATGAAATATGTTAAATTCCTCTTCTACTGCTTTGGTTTGGTTTTGGTTTTTTCAGTTTGGCTTTTTCTGTCCATTTCAGTGTCTCTCACTGTAGTCTATCTTGTTGCTCTCAGCAGCAGTATATTTCTCAATTAGTTTTGAAGCCTGATCCAAAGTCCATTCAATACCATTTAAATCCCTTGCATAATTTGCTGTACGTTTATGTTCCTGTTCCACAGCGACACATCCTCCACTGCTCAAAAATCATGAGT
>NW_020956155.1:221469-224488 GCF_003031625.1 Empidonax traillii | reverse complement strand
TTTTTTTTTTTTTTTTATTAAATTCTTTTTGGTGGCAGCAAGCCATCAGCACGGCTCAGCCACCCTGGAAAACAAACCTGCCATTCCCTCTCCCCCTCCCTGCTCCTTTTAAATTCTACTTGTGGACTGCCAGCCTCTTTTCCCCCCCAGAGCTGTGATCCAGAGCTGCTCTGATAGCAGAACGGTTCCACCCTCACCCTAACCCCAAACCTCTTGAGCTGGAGGAGATGCAAAGGATGTAAAAACCCAAATGGGGTGGTGGATGGCCGAGGGCTGCAGTGAGTTGGCCATCACAGGGAGAGAAGCTGTGATGTGAGTTCAGGGAGGAAAAAGGGTTTTGTTGCACTAAAACGCAGTGACTAATTCCTCGCATGTGTCTCTGAAGCTGAAACGAGGCCTTTGATGTGTCACTGATTATTCCCCCACCCCACCCTCTGCCTTTCCACTCTTGAACAGAAAAGATGAATCACAGAAGCCATTCACCCTTTCTGAAAATCCACTTCATACTCTTCTATCTTTTTTTTTTTTTTTTGGAGGGGTTTTAAATAAACGGGCAGTTTCCACACGAGCGGCAGGAACGGAGCACGAGGGGGAGGATGAGCCTGTGGGAAGGGCCTGGAGCTTTGCTTTCTCCACCTGCCCAACCCTCCACAAATCACTGCTCTCCCATATCTCAGTATTTGCTCATGGCATGGTTTGGGTTGGAACAGACCTTAAAGACCAGCTCATTCCGACCCTCCTGCCATGGGCAGGGAACACCTTCCACTATCCCAGGTTGCTTCAAGCCCCGTCCAACCTGGCCTTGGAAGGGGCTCTCAGGTCTCCCTTGAGCCTTCTCTTCCACAGGTGAACCCCCCCAGCTCTCCCAGCCTGGCTCCAGAGCAGAGGGGCTCCAGCCCTTGGAGCAACTCCATGTCCTTCAGTCCAACAACAGAACACACACTCCTCTTTCAAAGAGCATCATCATCATCATCATCATCCTACTGATATAGAGAGAACCTGACCTTACTCCCACCTTGCTTCCTGGGCATCCAGAAGTATCTGGCACTTTCAGGATGATGATAAAAGCTGCTGATCTGAGCCAGGATCAGTCTTTCCTATGGATACAACTTTAGTGAGATGCTGGACTATCTAACATTTGATCCCACAGGCTCTCAAAGCACACCTGGCAGCAGCAGTTTGTGTAAACCACCGTGGGTGGATGCAGAGGGATCAGAACTTGAAAGGAGATTCCCCAAGCAGGTCAGGGAGGGGGTCCTGCCCCTCTGCCCAGCACTGGTGAGGCCACACCAGCAGCACTGGGTCCAGTTCTGGCTCCCCAGCACCAGAGAGACAGGGACAGGCTGCAGAGAGCCCAGGGGAGGCACTGGAGCACCTCTGCTCTGAGGAAAGGCTGAGAGAGCTGGGACAGCTCAACCTGGAGAAGAGAAGGCTCCGGGGGTCTCATCAGTGCCCATCAACACCTGCAGGGAGGGTGCAGAGAGGACGGAGCCAGGCTCTGCCCTGTGGTGCCCAGTGACAGGACAGGGGACAATGGGCACACACTGAGACACAGGAGGGTCCCTGTGAACGTCAGGGAACACGTTTTGACTGTGAGAGTGACCAAGCACTGGCACAGGTTGCCCAGGGAGGTTGTGGAGTCTCCATCCTTGGAGACACTCAGAGTTTATCTGGACACAGTCCTGGGAAGCCGGCTCCGGTGGCTCTGCTGGAACAGGGAAGTTGGATCAGATGACTTCCAGAGGTTCCTTCCAAAAAATCAATCCCTCTGGGATTCTGTGATCCTGCAACTGAGCGCTCTGCAAACTTCTCAGAAAGCAAACCTGCTGGGATTGAAGCTCACAGTCAGGTAAGGTGATACCCAGCACTGAGCAGGAGACCCTTCCACTGTGCAGGACGTACCTTGGGATCCCACCAGTGTCCCTCCACTCTATGCTGGAGCTTTCACTCCAGCTTTCAGTGAACAAACACCAGTTGCTGCACACCATGACACCCTCTGCCACGTATGACACAACCCTCACCTCCCAGGAGCCACTGACCAAGAGCAAAAAGCTGATGAGAGGAAAGGAACCCACTGGCCCCAAATGATCCTCCAAAGGATTGCAAGACTGAAGAGCCCCGAGACCGGGCAATTATTATCCCAGTCAGGAGACAGAAATATTATAGAAAATCCCAAGTAGGAAGGGACCCACAAAGATCATTGAGTCCAACCCCTGGTCCTGAACAGGACACCCCAAAAATCACACCATGTGCCCGAGAGTATTGTTGAAATGCTTTCCTGAATGGAAAAATAAACGGATGAGGTTTTAAGAAAAAAATACCGAGAAAAGCACCAGTGAATGTGGATGCTTAAGAAACTGGGACATGAAATAGTTCAGGCTCCTAAAGAGACAAAGAAATGTTGACAGCAGGTACTAGTCACAGAATCACAGAATGGTTTGGGTTGGAAGGGACCTTAAAGACCATCTAGTCCCATTTCCCACAGTAACTGTGGCATGTCAGACCTTAAGTTTTCTGTAATATCTTGCTTTTTTAAGGAAAGAAAGCTCTCCCTGGAAGTTTAACAACAGACAGTGAGCCTGAAAATACGGAAATAAGAGCCAGGAGGTGTCGGCTCCATCCCTGGATACGCTGGGAGCAGACTGGTGGCACCTCTCTGAGACCAAGGTGCTCCACGATCTCCAGCTGCCCGTGGAGCTGCATGGACGGGCACTCCTGGCCCAGCCGGGGTCTGGAAGCTGCACTCAGAGGGGAAGGACCACAAATACAAACTGTTTTCCTAATAATAATTTTCCTAACAAACTCTCCTAATTCTGAGAGTTTCAATATGCCCCCCTCGGCCGCTCTTCTCTTCCCGTGCTGCCGCTGTCTGATCCTGGGAGTGTGTGCTGGTTACTCCTGCAGAATAAACTAGGATGGGAGGGGGAATAAATTATGGAAGAGATAGAGGGAATGAAGAGCTTCTTGGACCTGTAGCAATGAGGAATGGTGAGCTGGAGAGGGTTTCCTAAAGGACACG
>NW_020956155.1:214788-219654 GCF_003031625.1 Empidonax traillii | reverse complement strand
CTGCTTTTTTGGTGTTTTGTTTTTTTTTTTTTTTTTTATACCCAGGTCATAAAATTCAGCCCGCAAATCCCCTGCAAATTCGGCTTGTTTTCCTCCTCTTCGAACAAACGTGCAAGACTCGGCGGAACAGCCTTTACTCTTTACATATATTTGCATGTATTAGGCTTGGAAAGGGTTGAGGACGAGGTGCGAATTGGTGACAGCCGGAGCGGGGCCAGGGATGCGTCCCCTGCCATCTCACATCAACCGCGGGGCTCTCTCGGTTTCGCAGGGAAAAGAAACCCAAAATCACGATTTCACCGGTGGCTGTGAGGGGTTTGCAAAGGAGGGGAGCTGGATTCGAAGCGTTTTCCTTAGCTCTGAGCGCCAAAAAAGCATCCCGAGGCTCGTCTTCTGGTGAGGGCTTCAAGCTGCAAAGTCTGACTGGGAGCAGTTTGTGCTGCCAGACGCAACTGTTTTTCCACACAGCCCACAAATAGGATACGGGATCGTGTTTCCAGGTAAAAGGAAAATTGCCTGACAGGTATTTCTGGAGCTGCAAGCTCCGGAGTGATGAGATGCTGCTTTAAAAAGTCAACTCATCGAAAAGCTTTAATTTTTCTTTTCCTGTTGAGTGCTGAATCCACAGGGTGGATGAGATGGTGCTAAACAAGTGGGGCCAAGGAAAACTGAGTTAATGGCTTATATGGAGCTTATAACAGCTTCTTATCCCTGGAAGTGCCCCAGGACAGGTTGGACAGAGCTTGGGACAACCTGGTCCAGCGGAAGGTGTCCCTGCCCATGGCAGAGGGTTGTGATGAGATGAACCTTTGAGGTCCCTTCCAACCCAAAGCATTGGTTGGTCTTGGACACTCACAGGGATCCAGGAGCAGCCACAGCTTCTCTGGTGGACCTGTGCCAGTATTTTACCACTCTCACTTCTTCCCTTTATGTAGCACTTGAACCACTTTTTTCCCCCCTTTAAGCAGGAAAATAAATAGAGATTAATTTTTTTCTCTAGCAGCATCACCTAAAGCCTTGAAATCACAGTACACTGCTCATGACTGCATGAACCAGCCGCTTCTCTCACTCACCAGTAACCCTGACGTGTTAGGTGTAGGGTTAATTACCTATAAATGTGATTTATTAGCTGGAAACCAGGCAAAGGGCTGATCTAAGATACCCACCAACCACATTATACGAGCAAGGCACATCCCAGTCCCGAGCAGATTGGGATTGCCACGTTACAGATAACAAATTAATACAGCTAGTGGGATTCAGCTGCCATTGATGGTTTAGTTGGAGGCATTATTTCCAACCTTTTAATAAGCTTATTTGCAGGAATTAGTCCTTTAATGCTGTCTGCTCGTGTATCCTGTGCAGTATAAGCCGGTTCGATGCGACCACAGAGAGAACATCTGCTTTTGTGAGCATTTAGGGAAATTATTGCCAATTATGGGGAAGGCAGGTGAGGGCAGCTGGGCAGGGAGGATCTGCCAGGAGGGATGAGGAGCTCTGCAAGATGCTGATGTGAGCAGGAAGTTCACTGGGAACATAAATACCTTGGGAAAAAGGAGCTGCTGCCCAGAGTGCAGCCAAAATATCCCCAGCAAGGAAAGGATTTTGGGGCCAGCAGAGGTTTTGGGTGACTCCTGCTGTCATTCACACTGCTGGCATTTTGAGCAGATCTGCCTTCCAAACATTTCTTCTCATCAGCCTATGCTGAAAAAAGGATAGGTGGGATAATGGGAAGGAATTCCTGGCTGTGAGGGTGGGCAGGCCCTGGCACAGGTTGCCCAGAGAAGCTGTGGCTGCCCCTGGATCCCTGGAAGTGTCCCAGGCCAGGTTGGATGGGGCTTGGAGCAGCCTGGGCTAGTGGAAGGTGTCCCTGCCCATGGCAGGGGAGTTGGAACTGGATGATCTTTGAGGTCCCCTCCATCCCAAACCATCCTGCGATTCTGTGAATCCGTGATTTATACCGCTATAAACCTACTATAATAAAGTTATTACATATTCCATACATATTGCTATAAACCTCCCATAAACCCAATATCCTTACTGTGAGCCTATTTCCTGCTGACACAAGACTATAAGAACTAAAACACCAGGGTTAACAAGGCCTTGCTGATACCAGCACAAAACCTCATGTTCAGTAGTTCTGAAAAATATATAATTAAAAGGCAGGTTCTTATCTTTGAAGTGATTAACCAACAGCCTGGGACGACTGACTTTTAGCCCTCCCATGTTATTCACAATTCATCCTCTATTTTCATCTCCCCAACAAAAGGCTGAACTCAACTGTATTATTGTCAGCCAGGGCTTTTATCACCAGCCTTCGAAGCGGTCAAGGCATGGCAGGGAACAATGGCCTCTCACAGGAGAACAAACACGAGCTGAACAAAAATACCCTGTTGCTAAGGTTTAAACCAGCCTTTTTTTGGGCGCACAGTCGGGTAGTCGGGAATCCCAGTGCCACCCCGTGTAAAAAAAACGGAGGGAATTAGGACTTGGAGAGGGGAAAACGACCTGACACTCGGGGCTGTTCAGAATTTAAAATAAGAGTATCACTTAAGTGGGCTTTAAACCAAAGACAGTGTGTGGCCCAGGCTGAGAGGAAAGCTCAGCTTGGAAGGAGCAAGCCCAGAGGCCCATGGAGATGTTGGCCACCCCTCCCACACAGCCACACTGTGGATGGCTGGGAATGTTCCTCCTCTCAGGAAAAGCCCGATCCACGACAATTGCTCTGGTGAAATCCAGCCCAAAAGCAACCACAGATCTGCAGCCTATGGTTGGGAGCAGCACCTTCTTCTGCTTTTGGGGTTGGGTAGAGAAATGCTCTTCCCCAGTAGTGGTGGGGCAAGGAACTCGGTTTGGCCACGGTGCCCTTCCCAGTAAACACAAGGGTTTCCAGCAGCAAAGTGGCTCTGGGGTCAAGAGTGACCCACCCCAAGGACAGGAAAGCCATGACTGGCAGCCCTGGAAAGCTGTTGTAGGGTAGAATGTTGGGCAAGGGGACAGCAGAGCCATGGTGGTCCAGAGTGGCCACGACCAGCCCATCTTCCTCCCCTCTAGATGGAGCTCCAGGAGAAGCCTGAGGTCCCGCCCCAAAGTAAAGGTGGACACATCCCATCATCTCCAAGAATGGAGACATGGAATCATGGAATGGTTTGGGTTGGAAGGGACCTCAAAGATCATCCAGTTCCTACCCCCTGCCATGGGCAGGGACACCTTCCACTAGCACAGGTTACTCCAAGCCCTGTCCAACCTGGCCTTGGACATCCCTTTCCAGGGATCCAGGGGCAGCCACAGCTTCTCTGCCCAACCTGTGCCAGGGCCCCACCACCCTCCCAGCCAGCAACTCCTCCCCAGTATCCCATCTATCCCTGCCCTTCCTCCTTGTCCTGTCACCTGCAGTTTGGTGCTTAAAAAAAGAGGCCACGTTTGCCAAGGTGCTTTAATAAAAACCAGTAAATCATCAGTTTAATTCTTCCCTCTTGCGCTGTGTCAGCAGAACGCCCACCACGGCAAACCACACCGCACAGAAACCCCCCCCAAAACATTCTCCTCCTTTAGGGGGTGGCAATTTTGTGCCCAAAACCCTCCTCAAAAGCCGGGAGGAACTGGTGGGATCAAGGGCACCACAGTGGCAGCAGGTGCCAGAAGGAAGGGCTTCTCTGCAGTGATTGGAGATTTTATTTGCACTGGCACCACAAATATTTTTGGATGCACGTAGGCAGTGGTGCAGTGATGAATCCTGGCCATTTCACGTGCAAAACAAAACACAAAAAGGGGAATTTCAAGTCTCCTTGATGACAGCAGAGCCTGGACACATATGGAAGAGGGAACAGAGTCAAGGTAACGCTGGAATTCAGTTTTTAATGACTCATTTTGGTTTTTCTTTTTCCAATAAACAAGGTCTCCCTGAGCAGCCATTCCAACATCATCGTGTGTCACTTAGATTTTACTGATATGAAAATAAACACTAAGATGCTACAACAGAGCTCAAATCCCCCTGTATTAGGCATCTAGGCCAAATAGCCACCAAAATTATGCTGAATTAAATTAATTTCGATCCCACCCGTAACAACAGGACCCTCCACTCAGGTTGAACAACTTCAACAGCAAAGCAGAGGACAGACCCGAGACATCCCCATCCTTGAAAGTCTTCGCTGTTCCTTTCAAAAGGCTTTGAAAAGCAGCTTTCGTACAAAAACACCCATTTCCATCACTCCCTGGAGAGGAGCATAATACACACAGGGCTCCTCAGTGTGGCTGTTAAATAGGAGACCCCCCAAACCAGGCATTAAATGGTACAGGAGCTGCCACACAACAGAGAGGGCTTTCTATGCCTGCACAAACCCAACACAAAGTCTGTTGCTCAAGACCAAGAGTGTATTTGGTGGCGCTGGGGCCCAGCCTGGCAAACTCATCTCGGTTCTGTGGTGTAACATGGCATGGTTTGGGTTGGAAGGGGCCTCAAAGATCATCCAGTTCCAACTCCCTGCCATGGGCAGGGATGCCTTCCACTAGCCCAGGTTGCTCCAAGACCCATCCAACCTGGCCTTGGACACTTCCAGGGATCCAGGGGCAGCCACAGCTTCTCTGCCCAACCTGGGCCAGGGCCTCCCCACCATCACAGCCAGCAATTCCTTCTCAACATCCCATCTAACCCTGCCTTTTAAAGCCATTCCCTGTGTCCTGTCCCTCCATGCCTTGTCCCCAGTCCCTCTCCAGCTCTCCTGGAGCCCCTTTAGGCCCTGCCAGGGGCTCTCAGCTCTCCCTGGAGCCTTCTCTTCTCCAGGGGAACCCCCCCAGCTCTCCCAGCCTGGCTCCAGAGCAGAGGGGCTCCAGCCCTGGCAGCATCTCCGGGGCCTCCTCTGGACTCTC
>NW_020956155.1:206346-214463 GCF_003031625.1 Empidonax traillii | reverse complement strand
CTTGTCCCCAGTCCCTCTCCAGCTCTCCTGGAGCCCCTTTAGGCCCTGCCAGGGGCTCTCAGCTCTCCCTGGAGCCTTCTCTTCTCCAGGGGAACCCCCCCAGCTCTCCCAGCCTGGCTCCAGAGCAGAGGGGCTCCAGCCCTGGCAGCATCTCCGGGGCCTCCTCTGGACTCTCTGCAGCAGCTCCACATCCTTGTGCTGTTGTTCCCAGGGCTGGGACAGCTCTGCAGGGGGGTCTCCCCTGAGCAGAGTGGCAGGATCACATCCCCTTGCCCTGCTGGCCTCCTTTCTTTGGACACAGCCCAGGAGATGCCTGACTTTCTGGTCTGTGAGCACACATTGCTCTTATTTCATCCACCAGCACCCCCAAGTCCTTCTCCCAGGGCCACTCTCAATCTGTTCATCCCTCAGTCTGTTCTCATACTGGGATTCTCCCAGAGCAGCTGCAGGACCTTGCACTTGGCCTTGTTTAACCTCATGAGGACCACAAGGCTCCACTTGTCCAGCCTGCCCAGGTCTCTCAGGATGGCATCTCATCCCTTAAGTGAATCACCTGCCACCCCTGAGCTTGGTGCCATCAGTTCTGACCCCATGACACGCAGCCAGGGGCCATCCTGGCTCAAATCATCCTCGTTCCCCTTAGTCCAAACCAAATCCAGTCCAATCCCTCAGTGGTACACATCCAGCTCTGAGATGTGCCCTGTCCCAAATCAGATGCTCAGCATTCCTGGACGATTATCCGTGGGGTTGGTTTATCCCAAGTAAACGATGTTGCACCCCAAGCCATCCTGTGCTCACACGGCACTGGGGGAAGAGGAGTGCTCAGCTGAAGACCCTCTGCAGGGCTGCCATAACCAAATGGACCAAACAGGAGGGAGAAAATGAGAAAATGTCGTTTTGGGAGGTGCACAAGGGTTGAAACCAAAATCCTACAGCTGGAAAAGGGGCAACATCCAATCCACACACAAAGCAAGAGGGATGGTAGGAGTGGTCCATTGATTACAGGGTTATTTTTGGACGTAGCTGTGCTGGTTGGACTCGACCTTAGGGGTCTTTTCCAACCTAAATGAGTCTATGATTCTACTGCTACCTCAATAATACCTTCACATCAGGGCATTGCTCTCAAAGGAGCCATCTCCCCAGTAATTTCAGAGATCTAGACGAGATTTCCACAAGTGCCTTAACGTAAATGCGAACCAACCACCCTATGCTCCTCCAAGGAGTACTTTCCTCTACTCCTCTTCCCCACAGCTCCTCCCCATCCTACAGGTTCTGGGTGTGATTTGCCTGGCTTTAAAAACCAAGTTCTCCAGATGTTATGGGATCTCTTAATACCCTCTGTATACCCCTGGTGCCCCAGGGTGGAGATGCTTGTACAGTAATACACTTAAGATGTTGACTCCTCCCCATCTCCCTCTCTAGGGCTGTGAGGAAAGGCAGACTTGGAGGCTTTGGAAAACAATTAAATAATTTTCCCACGAGCAGCACAAGAAAGGGTTTAGCTCTGAGGTGCCCACTGGCTGCTGTGCTGAAGGAAATGCCTTGTATCTCCACCACCACTTTCCAGAGGATGATGAAGGACCCCTGAGTGGAATTTTGACCCCCCCCCTTCCATCCCCAATGCTCTAAAGCAGATTTTCAGCCCTTGAAAAGACACACTCTGGAAAGGGAGAGCAGAGGCAAAAGCAGAGCAGCCCTTGCTCTCTCCAGGTAGCCTTTCCTGGCAGCAGAACGACATTTCAAGTGTGGGATACTCTTAAACCAGCTGGAGGAACCAGTTATTCATGGCAGATGCTGAGATGGTTATTAAGAGTCAAGGGAGGAACATCAGCACTGGGGTGACTTCTAATCCTTCCTGGCGTGGAATGGAATTAAAATTCATGAGCTTGAAATAAATGGCCACCCATCCCAACTCACACCCCAGCACATCCCTGGCTATGAGATTAATGCAGAGACAGAATTAATCCAACACCATCTTCCCCCTGACCTATTTGGGTGGGGGGATAAGACCCACTAAAACCCTCTCACAACATCCAACACGGTGCCACTGCCGTGGGCTGGTTTGTGTCCAAACCAACGCTTCTGCCCCTTCCCCAGAGGACCATGCTGAGGGACAGAAGAAGGTGTAACATCTCTGAAAGCTGCTTTAATACAAGGGAAAGACCTGGGAGAAAAGGAAGTTTCAGGTGACCAGATTCAAGGATACAGCCACGGCTGAGCAGCTTTAACTCCTCTCTCTCATCCCAGATTAGTTCCTCAGAACTCACCAGGAATTCTCCAGCTGTTTCACTTGCTGGAGAGATGCCACGTTTGTGTGTCAGACTAAACATCTGTGATTTTAAGCCTGGGATTTTCAGATCAGATCTATGTGTTTGTTTGGAAGGGGAAAATAACAACACAAACTGGCTGTTAGGGGAGTTTCATTGAGCAGAACCACCGTTATTTCTTCCTCCCCACCCCCCATACCACCCCTCCTCTTCTCCCTCCACAGGCAAAGCGGTTCAACAGATTGCAGGAAAACGCAGGGAAAACCAACACTGTGCATTTTCTGTGGTCAGTGTTCTCCTGTTAGGTCAGAGAGGAGCTACCACAAACACAGTGTGCAGTTGGCACCTTCCCCTCCCGCCTCCCTGCTGCAGGGAACAACCTGACTTGGGATCCGGGCTTTGAGGGCCAGGTGGATGTCCCAATATGAACTGGGAAAGGGTTTAGCCTGTGAGGGTTGTAGGTGTGTGTGCTCAGACACCCCCATTCCTGCTCTTGCAGGGGGTGCCCTCAGAGAGGTGACGGGATCCCTCCGGGTTGGTTTCTGGGGCTCCATCAGTCTCCACGAGCTCCTCCACATCAGCCCTTTCTCCACCCTCCCAACTCTCCATCTGCCCTCACTGCTGGAGCAGCCTTTTGGCCCCTGCTGACACCTGCCCCCAGTCTCACTTGGAGAAAAGAGTTCAATATTTCAGCTGGGTCTGATGCGTCTCAGACGGTTGGCGCAACCATGGGGAACGTGACCTGGTCTGATCCCCCACCAGAGGGGCACCCAATATCCCACAGTCAGGGACATCCCACGTGCCTCAGAATCTCTGTTCTCCCTTCTGGTTTAGTTTTTCCACTTAGGGTGGGGAAATTTTAGGTTGCAAGGGAACTCAAAGATCATCTCGTTCTACCCCCTGCCATGGGCAGAGACACCTTCCACTAGCCCAGGTTGCTCCAAGCCCCATCCAACCTGGCCTTGGACACTTCCAGGGATGGGGCAGCCACAGCTTCTCTGTGCCAGGGCCTCCCCACCCTCACAGGGAAGAATTCCTCCCTAATATCCATCTAAACCTGTCCCTGCTGCACAGCACCACCCCAGGCTTGTCTCTGGGTCCCACAAGGTCCTCACGGCCCAACAGCACCTTCGTGTGGGGCATTTGCTGCTTTTCCATTTCAAAAGATATTACAAGAGCTGGGATGTGACACACCAAAATTGGGGGTTTAACAGCTTGGCAGGTGAAACCATGAGTCACAAAGCACAGGAGCACACGAGGACATGGAATTGCACAAAGCCCTGAGGAAACCAGAGGACTCTGTGGGGCGGTAGAAGGGAAATCTGGCGCCTCTTGTTCACACCAGCTGGGTCCCTGGAGCAAAGTATTCCCCAAACCACACCTGTGGTACAAGGATCTGCTCACTTGCCATGAGCCAGGGAGGCAGTCTGGAAGCAGGTGACAAGCCGAGCAGCCAAGGACAGCGAGGTGTCCCATCCTTTGGTCTTTGCCATCGTCTGCCTCCTTCCTCGCTGAGCATAAGTTTTGGCCTCAGGGACCCAGCTCTTCCTTCAGCATGAAAGATAACAGCACCACTCCTTGGTGTGTGTCTTGCTGGTCACCCACCTTCCCTCTCCCAGCCTGAGGGAGTTGCCTCTCAGTCTCTTTCCACCCATTTTATGGAGGAAACCAGCGCAAGGATCAAAGGAGGCTCCTGGCTGGGAGTGCCGAGGGCAGTAACCTGGAGAGGTGACAGCGAGGTGACAGAGGCTGAGCAAATTGAGGGGTTGTTCCTTTGTGCAGGACCCTCTGGCCATGTAACCTGAGTGCCAGAGCAGCTGAGAAGCAGAGGAAAGAGAGAAAAGAAGACCTGTGTTTGGGAGATGATGAAAGAACTGGGTGACTAAATGAAAAGGTGCTTCACCCCAGTGTCGCTGCACTGGCTCATCCTCAAATGACCCCCCCAGGTTTTATGGGGAGAGGAAAATTTGATTTAAAGTCTTACCCTGGAAGTCCTTTGGTTGCAGTTGATGAAAGAAGCTCTACTGGGGAAGTGAAGCAACCACAACGAGGAGTTAAGTCCCTGCTGAGCCGAGCCCTGGCATTCCCACAGAATGGACTAACAGAAGTGCCCTTTTTCCTTCCTTTCCCCCAGCAAGATTCCAAAATGAAAAGCATCTCCGGCATTTGGCTATCCCATGCCCACCAGCAACGTCTGTGGTTTGGGTGGAAGAAGAGCTAAAGGTTTCCAGTGCAACTCCTCACTCTCTCCACACCTCCATCTATCTCCCGTGTGGTTTTGGGAGCAAAACCCACGCTAAGGCAGAAAAAAACCTGGATTTTTAATTTATTTTTAATGGATCCTTTTCAGCGCCTGATCCTAAGTGCTCTTAGCAGCTCCAGGAGGACTGATCCCAGCCTGCTGCTTCCTCCTATACAGGGGGAGGGAAGAAGCCTCCCAGGGATCTGCATCAGCTGCTCATGGGTGCTCAGAGCTGTCTGTTCACCCTGGGCCATGTCACCCCAGCTCTTCTCAAGCTCGGGGAGTCCTTCCTTACGTGACCCTGATGGCCTTGAGTTGGTTAAAGGCAGTGCCAGGCTGTATTTACCTTGGCACCTGATTGCCAACGCTCTGCCTTCCACAGTCCTCCTGTTTCCTCCTGGAGTAATTAATCAGTCGCTTGTCCGTGGGGAGAGAAGGAATGAGGAACTTCACCTCATTATTCCTGTACCTTTTGCCACCGTGGCCAAACCCTTGGCCGCACCCAACAGCTGCAGTTTGTCACAGCACCGCAAAATACAGAAGCTATCAATGAAAACCCTGAGATCCTTCTTTTTGCACGTTACAGGGATTAAGCTGCTCCCAAAGACGAGATCCAAGGTCACCCAGAAGTGCTGGAGCTGACAAATACCCCCACGTTGGTTTATAATCCGTGCCAAACAAATCCAGTGTATCAGAATAATGTTCACAAAGGTGAAACACCTGCTGCATGTTATTCCCAGATTTCCTGTTGGGAAGGAAAGGACCCCACTCCTTGCTGCTGCCGCCACAGAAAGCGTCAATCCCAGGCTCCATGAACTTCCCATCCCAAGCGCAGCGTGCCGCTGGCACGAGCCGCTGTCCAACTGACCCAGTTTATTTCACAAAACTGGGTGAACAGGGACAAAACCACCTTATTTCCATTGAGAAAACACAATTCCCATTAGGCAAGGTACGATCCCGGCCTGGCTCTCCCGGCTGCGCCTCCCCTCCTGACCCATTTACGGAAGCGCTGCGAGCCGGGGGTTTGTGCGCCGTGTTAAAAGCCTAAAATCACACTTCCCTACAAAGAGCTGGGATAAATTGACCCCTCTAAGCAAAGGGCCTTGCCAAGCTTTTATCTCCTCCTCATTGTCCACTTACAGTGGAGCGGAATAATGAGACGATACGGGGGCCGCACGAGGCAGGATTGGAAAACTCTGCCTTAGCAACTCAATTGTGTCCGCGGTGCCTGCGCTGGCTTTTATACCCAGCTACTGGCTTGGAAAGCTGCTCCTGATTTCACACACTCATTCAGCACAGCTGCATTTATGATGTTTTTTTTTGTGGTTTTTTTTTTTTTTTTTTGGTCTGCTTCCTGCTACCCAATGTCACGGCAAAGGGAATTAGTTGTGGGATTGGGATTGGGAAGGCAAAGCAGGGGATTGCTCCGGCTGCGTTCTCGTGCCCTTCATCCAGTTTAGACCTGAAAAGGCTCAGGACACAGATGATTTCCTCTTCCCTGCAGAGGTTCTGCCGTGGGATTAAAAAAAAGAGCAATGAAGAAAACAATGAGCACCGAGATGTGCCTAAAATTAGAGGTTTACAAAACAATCCTGAGTTTATAATATCCAGAGTACAATAAAAGCCAAGAGTGAGCGGGATAATTATTTAAGAACTGCAGGATAAAAGGAAACCTTGACCAAAACTGTTATCAGGGGGGCAAATCTATCTTTATTGTGTTGCAGTTTCGCTGCTAACCAAAATAACTTGCCTAAAACTGTCGTTATGCTGCTTAAAATCAGCTAAATTGAAGCAACACACCAAAATCCCACTGCCTTCCCCAAGCGATCAACATGAGAGCGGCCCACAGTTCCTCCCTATTTTCTGCCAAGGTTTAAACTCCGAGGTATTTGCCAATGGTTTTCCCTTTATACACCTTCACTCCTCACACAGAAAATGGATGGGTTGATTTCCATGTGATCTTCAATCATATTTGCATTTTGGGTCTCTAGTGGTAGCAAAGCTGCAGTTCCCAAACTGTAAGTGAATGGGTAAATTAGGAGGGAAACACCAGAGTTGCATTTGCTTTGGTGTTATTATTATTATTATTATTATTATTATTATTATTATTATTATTATCTCTAATACAAATTTTAAACAAGGACCAAAATTTGATACAACAGCAGTGCCAGAAAAATCCCCCTCCTTCTGCCAGGGGAGACGAAAATGTCCTTTAAAATGCCGGGGGGGAAATAATATTTACAAATCGCTGCCGAGAGGAGGGATGGAAAACTGGCAGGGGATCGGAGATTATGCAGCATCCAACTTCTGCTGTCCCTCACCACTGGGAGAACACAGACAGAATTAGAGTTGTCAAGGGGATAAAGTCACTGAAAAGGAGAACAGACTTTTCCTTTTGAAAGGAAAGATCCATGAGAAAACTGACCTCACACTTGTCTAAAGGGGTGAACGTGCTCTGAGATGGACATTGCGATTCCCCTGGCCTCAAAAACAGAGTGTCCTCAAACAGTCCTTGGAAATCCAACTCATACATCCTGGCTTTTCTTCCCATCAGGCACAGCAACCACCTTGGTAGATAAACTGGTTGGTGGAACCATTTGTGAGCTTCAAGCCGTGATTCAGCCACAACACACCAACTGCCAGCAGCCACATAATTCAGAGCTAAAAGCAGGTCAAATCCTAACCTGCTTCACAAGGTTTTCTCATCCCCAGCCTGCACAGTGACCAAGGGTAGGGAAGAAGGGAAATGAAATGTTCATGGAACTCATAGAAGATGTGGCTGCTCCATCCCTGGAAGCGTCCAAGGCCAGGTTGGATGGGGATTGGAGCAACCTGGGCTAGTGGCAGGTGTCCCTGCCCATGGTAGAGGTTGGAAATGGATGGTCTTTAAGGTCCCTTCCAACCCAAACCATTCTAGGATTCTATGAGGATATGTTCTGCCCCAATTTCTTCCCCATTCTCAGAGCTCTGACCCACAGAGCAAATAGGAAACAGGATTTTTTTTTTTTTTTTTTTTTTTTTTTTTTTTTTTTTTTTTTTTTGTGAGTGAAATCAAAGAAAAAGCTGTTCAAATCTCGGCCAAACACAAGGCAGTTTTGGGAGATGCCTCCACTGCAGCAAAGCTGAGGAGCAACCACTGCTAAGATGGTTACACCCTCCTAAGTCCAGAAGGAGTCACAGCAGGGGCTAAAAAGCCCTTTTGAATTGAAAATATTTTGGAGTAGCAGAATCCCAGCCCAGAAAAACATTAACCCTGTGACCAGTGACCGATCCCAAACGCCACCAGACTCCTCAGTCCAGCTCCCTTCCCCACCTCTCGGGGGCAGGAAATGAAAACCATACGGACTGGACAGGGAAGAGATGGATTAGATCCTCTGGTCCTACCCACCACACAGCAAAAGACTGTTCCCTACAAGAAATTTCACTTATAAAAAGCCCAAAGCGATGGAGTTTCCACCTCTTCTCCTGGGATATGATTTCTCCCTGCAGGAAGCCTTTTCCTATCAATGCTTTGCTTTTGAAAATCTCTTCATTTCAATTTGCCTCCCCCCTCCTCTCTCCCCTGCCTGAGTGCATTTATGAACTACACTAATGAAACAGATTAACAC
>NW_020956155.1:180127-206113 GCF_003031625.1 Empidonax traillii | reverse complement strand
GAAGAGATGGATTAGATCCTCTGGTCCTACCCACCACACAGCAAAAGACTGTTCCCTACAAGAAATTTCACTTATAAAAAGCCCAAAGCGATGGAGTTTCCACCTCTTCTCCTGGGATATGATTTCTCCCTGCAGGAAGCCTTTTCCTATCAATGCTTTGCTTTTGAAAATCTCTTCATTTCAATTTGCAGCCCCCCTCCTCTCTCCCCTGCCTGAGTGCATTTATGAACTACACTAATGAAACAGATTAACACCAAAAAGGAATTACAATTTAGGAATAAATTAGTTTATTTTCCTTTTATCCTCCACCAAAAAGCCTCAACATGTCAAAGAAAGTCTGAGCCTTTCTGAAATCTTCCTTTTTAAATTGGTCCCACTGCTCATAATTACACCTCCCTCTATCCATACAAGTTACTTTGCTTTTCTTTCCACCCCCTTCCTTTTTGAAGGAGGAGGGAAGGAAGGCAGGGGAAAGAGTGAGAAAGGGTGGGATAAGGGGAGAGAGGAGAGGGACCCATCCCATCCAACCAGCCTAATTGCTTGCAACACTCCCCCAGTGTATGAAAATGAAGGTTTTAACACCAGTGTTGCCTGATGAATATTCCCAGCTTCATTCCTGATGCAGGATCTGGGTTTTATCCAAACATCTACCAGGCTGGAGGTTGCAGCACGTACTGACAAAGGGCGTAAAAAATGCAATGGCTTTGACTGAAAACATCCTAAAAAAAAAAAAAAAGACTAAATTGGAAAACTCAACTTCAACCTGCCAGTGCCCAGGTCAGATGGTAACAGCTACTCTATTTTATTAAAAAGATGATTATTTGGGGGCTTAATCATAATGGAAATTCTCACACTTCAACAAATAATGACCCATGGGATCTCAGAGCCTCCTGCCACTTCAGGGTCCGGCCTCAGATTGTCCAACCAACAGGAAAGGGAAGTAAATGACAATTAATAGTCAACACTTTCTCAGCTACACTTTTAAGGCTTCTCTTCATTATCAGCTTTAACTTAAATGTGAGTTCTCTGCTTACAGGGAAGTGTGGAAAATGTAGAAATACAAGAAGTTACGGGCAAAGATGACGGCAAATGGGTGGAATTGTCCTCTTGGTTTTCCCCACATGACTTGACGGGGTTGGATGTGCAACATTTGGATGTTATGAGGGCAATGCCCCCTGTTAGCCCTTCACCAAATAAAAACACTTTGCTATACAGCAGCCTGAAAGCCAAAGGGGAACATCCTGGGTGGGAGAGCTGCTCCAGGTAGGAATCCCCACCCAGGAGGATGGGAGGGAGCTCACGCTGCAGAGGAACTATCTGCCTGCTCGAGCAGCAAAGGTTACTTCCCGCCCTTGTACAACATGTTCTAATATTTAAAAATATTCGGTTGACTTCCACATCTCCTGTGCCCTTTATTTTCCTGACAGCTTCTCCCGGACGGGAAGTACGGGAAAATCCAAACGGCAGCAACCCAGCAAAGAGCCAGGAACCGCTGCAGCCAATGACCCGGGGCCAGCTCTGGGTGTTTTGTTCAAAATGCAGCTTAGAGAGAGCTGTGAGACCCAAATATGTGTTCTAAATGCTCTAACACTTAGCAGAGGTCTAAGAAAAAGCGGGCTTGGAAGTAGGAAATGCGCGTCCGAAGGGAAAGCCGGAGCCGCTGCATCGTCTCCCTTTCTTGGCTGCCAGGAGCAGCAAGGAAGTGATTACACAGCATTTATTTGCAAAATCACAGCCAATAAACCCAACAGCAGCAACACCCTCCCTCGAATGGCTTGGTCCTTGGTTTGGGGGGGTGGGGGGATGAAGGAGAGGTGTAGGTCTGACAAACAGGCAGGTGCGTGGCAGGAGCTCCTCATTCCGAAGCTTTTTGGGAAGAGCTCAAGTCTGTAAGGTGGGATATTCACCCAGGCTTGTGCCTTTCCTCTGCACATGCTGTTTTGAAGTCCTGGAAAATACAAAGCCCTAGAAAGGCGATGAAGGTTAAGAAATGAAAACCCCCTGAAAAAAAAAAAAAAAAAAAAAAAGGTAAAGTTTAAAAAAAAGTAAAATAAAACAGGACCAGGCTGCTGAATGAGGAAATGAGTAAGGGAGAGCAAGAGAAAATAAAATGATACGAAAAAAGCCATCTCAACTCTCCTCCCCTTTCCTGGATACAAATACCATCACGAGAAAACCGTAGGAAGCGAATCTGACTGCTTTGAAAATCACTGAGGTCAAAAGCACGAGAGAAGAAAGGAAAAAGGATTAAACAAAGGGATGATATAATCTCCCCAGCCATAATTCAAACCTTCGAGGTATAAATAGCTCCACTACGGGGCTCAAGTCAACCACTAATTTACAGAGCAATCAGGAGGGGGAGGCAGATACCCATCCCCACAAGCAGATTAATCCTTAATTGCTCGTTTTTGCATCTCTGACACCTTTCTTTGAAGTCCCGAAGCTGGTACCGGCTCACAAAAGGCACTCGACGAGCCTGAAAATTGGCGAGAGATGAGCCTTGCTGCTGCCTGTTGGGGGCTGCGACGGCCCCATCCACGGTCCCAGATGCTTTCCTGGGTGCTCCGTGCAAAGAATAAAGGAGAGAGGGCTGGAATCCGCGGGGAGAAGGGACGATCAAAGCCGGTGTTTGCCCCTTCGACAGAAAGGGAAGCAGCGGCTCGGCTTGCGTTTCACAGTGTTTTTTTTTTACCAAGACCTTAATTGCAGATAAATACTGGCTGGGATATTCAAAATGCTTGTGAGCACTTTTAATCACTTCGGGAGGCTTTGTGAATCCCTCCAGAAAGGCTGGTAAGGGCAGCGTGCTCGATGCCGAGATAAGAGGAGCAGGATCAGCAGGATCATCTGCTGGTGGGCACTGTGGCTTCCAGAAAGCGACACCCAACCCCTCTTCCAGTGTTCTGCCCTTCCCCCTCGATTCAGCTTGATCCAAGGCAACAACAATCGTGGAAATGTAACTATACAGGAGTTTCTTCAGTCCCTCCAACTGCATCAGTTTTTGGGGGAGAAATTCCTTCATTCTTCACCACCCTGTGAAGTTCTGCACTGAGGTTTAAGAGCACATCCCTGGATGTGTCCTTGAGAGCCCTGGTCTTCCTGTTGCTGTGTGCATCCCGTGTTCCCAGGGGGAATGACTGAGTGTATGATGCTTTCCTAATCATACTGACTGTGTGTTGGCACCCCCTGCACATCCTCACTTGTCTAGTGGGTTAATTAACCATCCTGCCCCTGCTGAGGTGGGTCCTCATTGAATTCCAGACTATTTAAACTAAATAAAAATATCATAATAGAATCACAGAATGATTTGGGTTGGAAGGGACCTGAAAGATCATCTTGTTCCACCTCCTGCCATGGGCAGGGGCACCTTCCACTAGCCCAGGTTGCTCCAACCTGGCCTTGGACACTTCCAGGGATCCAGGGGCAGCCACAGCTTCTCTGCCCAACCTGTGCCAGGGCCTCCCCACCCTCACAGCCAGCAATTCCTTCCCAATATCCCACTTATCCCTGCCCTCTGGCAGCGGGAAGCCATTCCCTGTGTCCTCTCCCTCCATGCCTTGTCCCCAGTCCCTCTCCAGCCTCTCACCCACCAACACCCCCAAATCTTTCTCCCCGGGGCTGCTCCAGATGGATTCAATGCCACCACGTAGGCTGGTGAGAAAAAGTAACTTTGCTCCTCCCCCGAAACAGAAGTCGGACAATTCACAGCAAAAGTGGATCAAGCACAAAGTAAAAAGTCACCAATACAAATGCTTAAAACGCAGCGAATTTTACTAAATTCAGATGTGAAAGTATCACTGGGGAAAAACAAAAAACAAAAAACAACAGAGCACCTTGTGGTATGAACCCCCCCAAATATATGTTAAAAAATTTTATAACACAGAATTCTTCCACATTTTTGCTCCAAAGAATAAAGACCAGGGTAGATCACAAGCTGAAAGGGACTGAAAGTTGTCTTGCTGTGAGACTCTGTTAACAAAAATCAGTGTATGGATGAAATCATTCAAGCTGGAAGACTGAGCAAAGGTTTTGGAATTTACTTTTCCTTTTCAAAAGAAAAATCTGGCTCGCGGTGGAGAGAAGCAGCAAATTAGTTCATGACAGTTCTTCCTTTCTGTGACTGAGATAATTCATTAGAATTACCATTTCTGCATAAGAAAATACAGTCATTTCACTACAAGCAAGACACAAAGCACTGAGGAGGAGCTTCTTCCCCTGCTAAGGCTCAAAATCCAGGGCTGCCCTCGCTGGGTCACAAAGCAGGGATGTTCAAAGCACAGTGTGTGGACCAAGAGTGAGGCTGAGCATCCTGGTGATCACCTGCATCCCATCACTTCACCCAGTATTTCCAATTAAGCACCTGTTACAGATTAATCATCATCTCCTGCAAGCTGACAGCCCCTCCAAAAAGCACAGAAACAGCCACTCTAAAACCAGTAAACACTCCTGAACACCTGCCTGAGGGGTGAAGAAACTCGTGTCCAGCAGATATTATCTTGTCTTGTTTTTTTTTTTTTTTTTTTTTTTTATTTAAGGGCAAATAAAACTGAAGCGGGGAGTGGATGTTTTAAAGCAGTTAAAGCAGAGGAGAACAACATCTCACTAAAACATCTTCCCAAATGGAGCACTGCAGGCCCTATTCAAAGCACATAAAAATAAAGAAATAAGATATTAAACGGGTTACGATCAACCCCCTGGCTGGTGCTTTAAAAACACTTTTTAACAGATTCACCTCTGAAGCAAAACAGGATCTGAGGAAGATCCTCCAGCAAAGCCGACCTTGCACCGAGCAGCTGGCTCAAAACCAGTGCCATACTGGGCTTCCCAGTTTGGTTCTGTGCCTGTTGTGCACCCCCAGTGCAACGTTTGAGGGTGGTTTCAGTGCTGCATCCAAGCCGAGCCAGGCACAGGGGCAGCTGAGGAGCTGAAAATTTGTTTCTTGTGACCCCTCATTTGGGGAAACAACTGGAGTTTCAGATTGGTTTTTTCGCCTGTAACCGGTGTCTCTAAGGGGACACCTGCTCTGGTGCTCCAGCCCTTCCAGATAATTTGATCTTTGCTCAGATTTAACTCTTTCCCTTCAGACCCTTCACGCTGTTCTTGGTCACGATGTCCCACCTTTACCACACCTGTAGCTTTGAGTTCAGCTTTGGGGTGAGGGCAGGGAGCCACTGGGCATCCCAACAAGTGCCTGCTCAACTCCCATCATTTTTTCTTCCCATGTATCTCTCTGAGTCTTCTTGCACGGATTAAAACATACACAATGTGCACCCAGACCAACTTCTTACCTGAAAAACCCAACCCAGCAAGCCAGTTGCTCCATCATCTCCCTCTCTGCTGCAAGGCTCTCCCATCCCCCCCACTGCTCTCCTGAGCACAGGAACGGTTAATTAAACAGTTAATTAAACCCAAATGGGACGCAGCTGAAGAGACCTTCCTGCTCAGCCACACCTGCACCTCAGAAGCTCAGATGGCATTTTGGATGCCGCAAATATCCACTCAGTTTTGGGGAGAAACGGCAACCCTCAAAATTTAATCCTCAAAACTAGTTTGTCTCAAAAGCGAAGCTGTTTTGCAAAAGCTAAGGCATGGTCTTGTTCACATGATGTTGTTGACTTAGGAACCTGGTCTAGTGGAAGGTGTCCCTGCCCATGGCAGGGAGCTGGACTAGATGGTCTTTAGGGTCCCTTCCCACCCAAACCATTCTGTGATTCTATGATTCTATGACTTCTCCAACTTCTTGGACAAGAATGGAAGCTAATTTTTATGCTATTTTTTGTTATTATTATTATTATTATTTTATTTTTTTTTATTAATGCCCAGTTCCAGCGGAGTTTCCAACCTCCACACGTCCTCTAGAACGACAGCACTTTGACCTTACCCTTCCTCAAAGCTCAGCCCAAGGTAACACCTGAGGTTGCCAAGAAACATCTGCCGAGCAAGGTACCAGCCAAGCACCTTGCAGTGGGGAAAGAGCTACGCAGCTTTGTTGCAGTATAAATTCCATCTGCATTTGAAGTATTTCACTTTAAAGAGCCCTTCCCCTCCCTCCAGCTCTCCAAAGAGCTCCTCAGCCTTGCTGAATTGCTCACCAAGGCTCATGAACCACATCAGATGGAAGCAGAACCCGGCCAAGCTGCGATATTTGATCACGCACAGCCCCCATCCCACAAAAGTTCTCTGCAGCAGCAAAACCAACGGGGATTACAGTATTTCTTTCCCCAGATATTGTACATTTCATCTGGTACATCACCCTCTTCCTGCACTACACCAGAGCCAAGTCATGCACTGGGCAGAAGCACGTGGGTAACAGAGAGGATGGGAGAGAAGAGGAAATGTCTTGCAAAACACACCAACCTTGATGGGTATCTATAAAACTCACTCCAAAAACAAGTTTAGGAATTCAATTCCCTGTCCCTAAGCAACAGCCAAACCAAAATCTAGTTCCTCTCTAAAAACTTCCCTCCTCCTTGGTCCCCAGAGAACCCTTCAATATCCCCCAAGAAATAATTTACCTCCTTCCCCAGCGAGCACGTCCCTCGGCTCCGCAGGTACCAACTGCCCTCTCTCTCACCCGAAGTGTGATTATAATTTGACGAAGCTCACAGCAAGTGGTGGAGTTTGTGAAGGTGACAGCACATTTTGTGTCAGAACTGGAGGATTTACGCATCAAAAGCTTGCCCGTTTCTCCCCGACTGCAGCCGTTCCCCCTGCCACCGGACATCACTTCCCATAAAACGCGCCCGCCGCAGGTAAAGAATCGCAGCACCTGGAAAACCTCAGAGGGTCATCAAATATTCCAGCCTGCCTTACCTCCCCATAGAAAAAAAACAAAAAAAAACAACAACAAAAAAAACAACAAACCCAACCCAAATATCTGTTTGCCCTCAGAGCGACCCTGTGTGAAAAGGGAACAGGTCCCTGGCCAAGCACCGGCGGTTCCGCACCACGAGGGGATCGTCCACGCGTACAACAAAAGCAAGACGGATCCCTCCAGTCAGAGCTGTGAGAGGTCCACGGGTCACTTGCCAAACCCCCAGCTGCAATTTTTCACCCTTTGTTTTCAATCACTGCATAATCCACGGAAGGTTCGGATGGCGATATTAAAGGAAAAGTCACTGGAGGAGAGGGAGGAAAACACCGGTGGCGGTGCCAGCCCTGACAGGGGATTTCCATGCTTCGCTCTTGGAAAGACCTGATAAGGCGGATATATTTGTTTTAGCTTTCAGCAAGGAACCTCAAGGACTTGGATTACAAAATCCTTAAATGACACCACGAGAACTGAGTCCTGCAGAAGGAGATAGGGGAGGTTAATGGTGTTAGTAACCACTGACCTGGCTAATCCCATTGCTGACCTGGACCTGACTGACTGAATGTATTCCTGAAACCTAGATGTGGTAGGGTCTTGGGGCAAGAAATCTATCAGGTACACTTCCATAACTTCGTGGCTTTTAGTTTATATCAGCTGGGACCAAGATGCTCCCCTCTAGCCCTGCAAGCTTCAGTGTCCTCTGTGTCTGATACCGTGAAAAAGATGTCACTAAAGCAGCTGCACCTGTGTTTTACCCACAAACCCAAAGCATGTCTGATTTAAATTCCTCCTCTTCTCTGTTAGAAGGGACCTTAAAGACCATCTAGTCCCACCCCACTGCCATGGGCAGGGACACCTTCCACTGCACCAGGTTGCTCCAAGCCCCGTCCAACCTGGCCTTGGACACTTCCAGGGATCCAGGGGCAGCCAATATGACATCTGCCAAAACTGAAGGATCTATTTTATGGATGATGGGGATCAACTCAACCCTTTCACGGGACCAAACATAATCAGAGATGTGTTTGAAGGCACCAACGTGAGAAAGAACTGCCTCTATAGATTCAGGCCCACCCGCATCAGCAGTAACCGTGTTTAGCTGTAATTAGCTAAATTAGCACGGCTTGGTCTCGGTGGAGACAAGATACTGAGGAAGCCCTTCAACTCAGCAACCAAACATCACTCAAAACCTGAACCCAGGCTGCAGACCGCAGCTGCAGCCCTCCTGAAAGCTGAAGCTGTGGTTGCTACGCCCTGGCAACGTTATTTTTGAGGCAACCACCAATTGGGTGCAGTTTCCCATCTGATTCAGGCAACAGGTACATCAGTTGCTGGTATCGGTTTTTCAGGACTGAATTTCAATAAAAACAACACGTCCTCAGGAGGATGTGAGAGCAGTTGATGTCTGTGCACTGATAGTTACGCCTAATTAACATAAAAATGAGGTTTTCCTAATCACCTGCAAGAGGAAACCTGCTTGCAGAACAAGCTACTGGGGAAAAAAAAGAAAATAAATTACTCTTCAGGGAGGTAGTTGTCAGGATAAGATGGAGGGTGGATGTGTTTATTTATACCCAGCAGCTCCAGGTAGGGGCTGCAGGTCCCGACACGCTGCCTGGTGTGGTTCCTGCAAGGTTTTTCTCCTTCCAATCCCCATTCCACAGACAGCTCCCAGCACTGGGTAGGTGTGTGCTGGGTACTGATGGCGCTGTGTGCAACACTTCCTACAAATCCCAGGGTATTTTTAGGATGCAGCAGGCCAGGTCAGCTCACCTCAGTGACGTCAAGTTCCACGTGGAGGCTTGAAGCTTCAAAGGAAAGAGGCGGGGAGAAGCGCTGGTGGGATTTAGAATCCCACTGGTCATTTGGGATTCCTGGTCTCAGCAGCCTCTGTGTTTCCAAAACACACTCCAAGGGTCAGCCTGCACATCCACAAGTCCCAAAACGTGAGAGCAGTCTTTAGAGGTTTGAGAAGGGCTGCAGATGTTGGTGGCTTTGACCGAAACTACCAGAACAAACCTACTGAGTGGGGGGAAATGGGCTTGGCCACCACCCAAAGCAAAAGCCAGAAGGATGAACCAGTGCAGGACTGGGATGAGCCCTGAGCCACCACCTCCTCTCACATCTCCTGCAGTCTGCTCAGGGAGAAGATCAAGCTGTGGCACTTTTTTGGAAGAGCAATCCTTAAGGGAAGGGGCGCAGGGTCTGTTGGCAGCCGGTGCCTCCCCGCCGGAGGGTTCAGCTGGAGGGGCTGGAGCTGCACAGCAGGAGCACCCCGATGACAAATTAAATTTCAAGTTACTACGGGAACACATACCAGAGGAAGGAGCCAACCACAATTACTGACTTATCTCGCAGGAAAGATATTTCAGTTATTGTGGGTAGCACCGAAAACAACAGCTCGGTGACGGGCGCTGCTGGAACCGGTGAGGGAAACCACACGTGTCGAGCTCTTCTGCTAATCCACAGGGCATGTCAGCTCGGCTGCCAGCTCCCAGAAGAGGCAACACAGCTGGAGGAGGCACAGGGAAGGATATGGACGGTGCAAAGATAGTGAATGGCTTTGGATGGGCTTTGTGGAAATAACATGTGTGGGTTTAGCGCTCGCCCTCTCGAAAACCCGCCACTCAGCACTGCACTGGTATCAGGGACTGTCCCCTCCACACCTGGATGGTTTCTGCCCTTTTGAGTAGCTCTGGCAGTTGTTTCACATACTCACAGATAGATCCATACAATGCCACATCTCCACCTCATGGTGCACTTCGCTCCAATTGCTTTTCCTGACCCGGGACCGCTCCCAGGAACGGTGGGACCACAGATGCTCCACCTGCCCCACTGCTCACACCTGCCCCTGATGCTCTGTGCCAGGGGGATTTACCTCAGTAAATAAAGAAACTCTCCCAGTTTTCCCCATCAAAGCCAATTTTTGAGAAAATAAATCCCTCACACAAAGTATTTTAGACGAACACCCCGACATATTTACTGTAACCTTCTCTCCTGTCTACAAGGAGAAGATAAAGAATTACAAGCAGATTATTTAACGCCATCAGGTTTAGTCAAATTTTAAGTGAGGGTGCCAGGTTTAGAGTCATTGCAGAATTTAGAGTAAAATAAAGAGCTTGACTTTGTACATGAAACCTGGTTTGAAGTCACCCAAACTTCAAGTCATTCTTTCCTTGCTCTTCCTCTTCCTACAAAACACCATAATTTTAAATATTGGATAATTTGAGTCTGTAGCCTGGAAGTTTCTCCAAAACATCAGCTCTTGCTTTTTTTTTTTTTTTTTTTTTTGCAGACAGACTGATGACACTGTAGCTCATTTGCTTAATTAGAGATTTACAGAAAGCTCTCTATAGGAGAAGGGGAAACCCTTCAAATGAAAAGCTTTAAGTGCAGAATTAAGAGACCATCCACAATGGCTGTTTACTCCCATCTTGTACATAATTTTGGGCCACACTGTATCAATCAGCAGCTGCAACTGATGACTTTACACTTCCTAAACGTAAAAGTGAGCTCTGCACGAGGCCAAGCACAATCATTCCAAGTTTTTCCTAAGAGGAGGATGCTGCTTTCAGAAAATCGCACTGGGACGGGGGAAAGAAATCAGCGCACAGAGTAAACACACAAATCCTGATGTTGTTCCCTTGGTTTCAGCAGCTTTGTTTCCATCACTCCATCTTTCCTTCCCTCAAACAGCCAGCTTTTGCTGACCACTGCACCACAGATCCTTCTCTGAAGGGGTGCTCGGGTACTGCGGAGCACGGGGAGAAGGCTCGCACAGATGTGCATTTTGTAAGAAACAATAATTCATGCAAATCCCTGCTCCAAGCAAATTCCACAGGAGCGCATCTTATCACAAGCCAAACAAAAGGTAGGAATACACTGGAGAACTGTGAACCTGCATTAAAAGAATTTGCTCTTGTTACAGCTTGAATTTCCCCCTCTCCTTCCAACAACTCTCCGCCGACACCAAGCACCAACCAGCCATTAATTGCACCCGTTAATCAGAAATGCAAAACCCCAACTGTGAGAGGAAGCAAAGCCTGTGTCACATTTGGGAGTCTCTGTGGTGACCCCTAAAGAGGTGAAGACCCCCCTTGCTACTGCAAGAGGAGGCAGGGACCAGCAGTGACCACCACATCGCCCTGATGATGCCTCCAAACACAACAACCATGGCAAAAATGACCCAGCAAGGCAAGAATCCAGACATTAAAGCAGCATAAAACCTACTTATAGATCCATTTAACTCTGCACACATTTGCATTTCCTTTTCCAAGTTTGCCCAATTGTTTAGTGCTTTTAACATCGGGGATTTTCCTCTGTTTCATCAGTCAAGAATCAGGAGCTCTCTTGCCACATTTGGAGATGGACCAGCTTTCCACAGAAGCTCAAGATGATGAAAAATAAACGAATAAAATATATTTTTAGTTAGTTAGTTTTTTTTTTTTTTTTTTTTTGAGATGGCAAGTTAAAACCTGAATTCCAGCTCAACCACTGGGTTTCAGCAGAACAAAAAAATCCCTGTGCTGAGTGCTCCCAAATAAGAGTCATGTCCCTTCCAACTCCACACCAACAGAGACCTTATTATCCTTTGGGGGAGGAAGTCAGATTTTTTCCACTTAGTTACATTCCCAGGTAGTTCTTAAATAAGATTTCCCTTCCCTCTGTGTTTAAAGGGACACTTCAGCACAAGTGAATGCGTGGCCACAGTGCCATGGTTGTGTACTGAACCCTAAAATAGAGCGACGACCGCTGGGCCACCGGCCAGCACGATTTTATTTCAAGGACAGGACAAACGAGAAGATGCCAAAATTAACAGCACTTCTTCCTACCTTAAATATCATAAGTCAATCGTCCACCTGCATGTCATCAGGAGCCCATAAAGGTTCTTCCAGTGGTGCCCCCTGGAAACAAACAGACAAACAAACAAAGCTTTTAAAACCGAAGAGTTAAAATTAAGCATCATCTTGGAAAAAGATGCATTTTTACTGCTGCCAGAAAGGTGATTCTGCTTCATTTTACCGAGTGCAAAATGCAGCTTTTAATGAAAAAAAATGAAAGTAAGTTTTAAACACAGAAAGCAAAGTTGTGAGCTTCCAGGGTTAAAAGTGCTTTTGGGCAGAGGTGGTGGGAGGGAATTCCAGGGCAGCAGCAGAAGTTATGGATGAGGAGATTCTGATCTTCCCAGATCAGCCTGATGCTGATCTGCTGTTTGGGGATAAGGAAAATAAAGTTTTAGAGGGTCCACAGCTAGAGGAAATAGGTCATTTCTATCACAGTGAAGGCACCACAATCACCTCAGGCTCCTCTGAGGGTGTATTTCCCCAAACACCAGAAATCTGGGTATCTGGAAAAGCAGTTCTGTCTGTGCTTATTTATTCCCACCCCATCTCCCAAATGGAAGGGAATAGAAAGCTGCCTGATGGTCACCAGGACTTCTGATGGCCACCTACCAATGAGACAGTTACCAGTGGCTTCCCCAAACCCAAATGGCCCTGGATACAGACTTTGGCTGTAGGATCAAGTGTGATCCTAAAGGGAAGAGGCTGAAGCTTGTCCCTGCAGCTCAGGTGACCTTCAGGGATGTTTGGGATGTTCTCAGACCTGCACAAAGCACCTCCCTCCCCACCAGCTCTCCTGGTTCCATCAGTGCATCAGCACTGCAGGGGCTCACGGTTCACTCACCATGCCCAAACTGCTCCTGGTTGTTCCCCATTTTTACACCACCAGCCAAGCCATTTCCACTCCCTGCGCCTCTGTTCCCCATCCCAAAGCCTTTTTTTACCCACACCAACTCTGAGGTAGCAGCAGGCTCCTCGCAGGAATCTGCAGAGCCAACCCCCAGCTAATCCCATCTTCTGGGCTGCTGCTGCAAAGTACAAAATTAGAGACCCGAGGCACTTCTGGATTTCGAGTTGAATATATTTCACCAAATTAATATTTTTTTTTTTCCTCTCGACATCTCTTCTGCCCAGCCTTGAGCAGGATGTGACCCAGCCATCTGCTCCGGCGGTGCCAGGAGCTGTGGAGCTCAGACATAATCCCTGGGTGATCTCCTTGTTGTTTTTCATCCTGCTCAAGTGTTGACTCGAGCGCTTGTTCAATTAGACAAGCCTCAGCACTTCAATCAGATGGGCTCACAGGGCTGATTTTTTACCTCCACGGAGAAGAAGGAATCTGATTTAGTCGAGTGCAACAGAACCAGGGGCTTCAAAGCAACGGGACCTGGAGATCACGTCTGCTCTGAAGTCTGCCAGAATCACTGCTTAACCCCAGCAGACCACCAGCAACTCCCCATTGTAAGAGAAGATGAGAGAGAGAGAGAGAGCAGATTAAAAGACATTGAATCTGGCAGGGAGGAGGAGAGCTGGGTTACTTTCCCGATATTTCTGTTTTAAGGGAACTGGAGAGCAGATGAGGCATCTGCTTTCTCTTGTCTCTGGCAAGCAACCCCCAAATGTTCCGAACTCGCTGGTCTCCCTGTATCACCTGCCTTTTCTTCCTTACGATCCAGCATTTCCCAACAGCTCCCAGGAATGCTGCTGTCCTGGGGAGGAGGGTTCTGAGGGCTGTCTGTCCTCTCCTCCTTGTGCCATGGGGGTGAGGTCCTTCCATGCCTTGGTTAGCTCCACACACTTAAGCAAAGGGGTAAATTCTAAGGCACCAAATCAGGAAGCTGGTATAAATAACTGTGCTGATAATACTTTCACGGTCAATTTATTCCTTCATTCACAAACCTGACAGATTCCAAATGCAGCCCTGGATGGTGCCAAGTCAGGAGAAGCTGGAAGAGTTTGCATTCACCTCCAGCTTCAGGAAGCTGTGATGATGAAAGGAAGGGCTCCCCTTTACGGAACCATGGAATCCCAGAACGGTTTGGGTTCAAAGGGACCTTAAAGATCATCTCATTCCAACCCCCTGCCATGGGCAGGGACACCTTCCACTAGCCCAGGTTGCTCCAAGCCCCGTCCAACCTGGACTTGGAAACTTCCAGGGATCCAGGGGTAGCCATAGCTTCTCTGGGCAACCTGGGCCAGGGCCTGCCCACCCTCACAGGGAAGAATTTCTTCCCAGTATCCCATCTAACCCTGCCCTCTGGTAGTGAGAAGCCATTCCCCCTTGTCCTGCCCCTCCATCCCTTGTCCAAAGTCCCCCTCCAGCTCTCCTGGAGCCCCTTCATGCCCTGAAAGGGGCTGGAAGGTCTCCCCAGAGCCTCCTCTTCTCCAGCTTCCCTGCTGTTACCAGCATCATCTGAGAGTTCAAAGGGAATCAGCAACGAACCCGAGTTTTCCCAGAGCCTGGAGCAAGACACGAGCAGCGCTCGCTCAAGGCCCCCTCGCAGGACAAGGACAAGATCCCGCCGAAAGAAAAACCCCGCGCTGGAAGACGACAAACCCCAGCCGATGCAAAGACAGGAGGAAGACAAGGAGAGCTTGTAAATGTCAGCGGCACCCGTCTGAACGGGGTGTGGAGCAGGCTGTGTGCTCAGATGGCTGTACAAACAGATCAGTAGCAGGAGAAGAGGGGAACTGGTGACTCATAACCCTCCCTGCCTGTGGCAGGTGAGGAGCGCGGCGCGGGCGGGCGCTCGGGGATGTCAGAGCAGAAACGTCTCCTGCTGAACATCCCTGCAAGAGCGTCTTACATCCACATCTGTTCTCAGAAATCAGCCACGAGAGGAAGCACCAAAGAGCAGATGCAGCCCAGAGCTGAGGGGTGTCCCACACTGGGCCCAGCACAAGCCTTTCCCCCTCATCTACCTCGCCCCAACCCCACTGTGCCCTGGTGTGCCAGCAGGAAAATCCTCTTGCCAGATAATCTTCCCAAAAATTCACAGCATCCTGAGTACCTGGTGGAGTCCCTGACTGTGGCAATCCGTCCCCTGCAACCCACCTGCCTCAGGAATACTGTGATAATTTGCAATTATTATGTCTTGTCTGTGTGTTCTGGGATGAAAGAGATTCAGCCTGGTAGGAACATGTGCTGCCACAGCACACCAAAGGTAAGGAAGGCATGGGAGATACAGGAAGGAGTTTCCATTCCCTACAGCCAAAACCCTCAGTTTTCCAAGCCCAGCATCACTGGGAAACCCAACACCCAGGTATTTCTGGACAATACTGTCACAGAAAGTTGCTTCAGAAAGAGCTTCAGTTATGAAAGAGACCACTGGACTCAGTGCCAAGTGTCTTCCAGTACAGTCTGAATCACAGAACCCACAGAACATGCTGAGTTGGAAAGGATACCTCAGGGTCATCCAGCCCAACTCCTGGCCCCGCACAGGACTCCCCAAGAATCACATCATGTGCCTGAGAGAGTTGTCCAAACGCCTCTTGAACTCAAACAGTCTTGGGGCTGTGACCAGGCAGCCCTGGTTTTGGCTGGTATAGAGTTCATTTTCTTCCCAGTAGCTGGTACAGTGTTTTGGATTTAGGATGAAAACAGTCTTAATGGATGCGTCACTTGGGGACATGGGTTAGTGGTGGCCTTGGTAGTGCTGGGGGAATGGTGGTACTTGATGATCTCAGAGGGCTTTTCCAACTTAAAACAATTCTGTGATTCTTATGATGCTGGATCAACCTCATTGTGTTTAAGGCCAGGTTGGATGGAGCTTGGAGCAACTGGTCTAGTGGAAGGTGTCCCTGCCCACTGCAGGGGGGTTGGAATGTCATGATCTTTAAGGTCCCTTCCAACCCAAGCCACTCTGTGATTCTCTGGAACAATTTTACAGTGCAACACCATTTGTTTTATAAAAAACAGGGTCACAGTCTAAGAGGTCTCTTTTGGAAGAAACCCCGCTGAGAAAGTGCTTTGGAAATTCAGGCAACGGCAGCAGTTCTGTTAATCGGGAACGTTAACGGTATGAAACCTCACACACAAAAATGTTCAACATCAGCGGCTGGCAAAGGTGGCCCCCAGTTTCGGGACTCCTCCAGCCCTTACTAAAACAATTAAAATAAAAGGAAGGCAGGTATTAGCTGGCTAGACAGCCCCAAATCCCACCGCCTGTTAATCCACCTGAAAGCCAAGTGTATCGAGGCAAATTAAAGCTGCCTTTAATCCATGCAAATCTCAACCCAGGAATCCTTTATTCTCCTACCTCCTGCCACGAGTTTAGTCCTGCCCTGCGCCCCTTGGTGCTGCCAGAGCAAAACAACACAAAAAAAGCTCTGTATTTTAGTAACAGGGAGAGGAAATTTTGGACCCTTCACGTTTCTGGGTGGACACAGCTCTGTGCTTGGTTGGCTGGGTGAGACCAAACCCTGTTCCACCTGTGCTCGGCTTAATCACATGTATCGACACACATAAATTAGAGCAATTTGTGCATAAATTAGGCAGCATCATTATGCTAATTGGGATGGTATGATTGTGCTGAGTGTGTTTGCAATCTGCCACAGTCCTCTGGGACAGCACTGCGAGGGAGGTGCTGCCTCTGAAAAGGCTGGAGCTCTGCTGGGATCCTGCTGTGGCAGGTACAGCCCCACAGAGACCCAAAATAAGCCTAAATAACTAAAAAGAAGGGCCAAAGAGACCTGGTGCTTACTCTGAAATGCTGGTTTCTGCTCTAAGCCATGATGCCACCCTCCAAAAATAACTCTATTTCCTAAATATCCCATCCCTGATGAATGATACAGCTCGATGGGTGCAGAGAGAGGCCGCTAGAAAAATAAACCCTCCCAGGGTGTATGTGAAACAAATAAAGAGCAGGAGACTCAAATCCCTGCACTTATCAAACTTATGTGAAGAAACAGTCACCTCACAAAGCCCAGAGCCACTGCACTGTACCCCTTCCAATCCCACCTGAACTGCAGCAGAGGTTGGGATGCACACCGGGATCAGGGATGTATCAGAGAGGATCCCTGATGATCCCTGTCCCAAAAGAAAAAAACAACCCTAATTCTTCCCCACTGAATGAGCAAGGATAACAGAGGAACAAATAAACTGCAAAGTGAGAGCTTCTCCTTTTGGAATCACAGAATCTCCTGAGTTGGAAGGGTCATTGAGTCCAACTCCTGGCCCTGCATGGGACAGCATCAAGAATCACATCAGAGACTCAGTTTAACAGCCATACATGGGTAGGTCTACCTGGAGTAGGAAACTCTCAAGGGTTTTTATCAAGACCTTACCAAAACATGGATTTTTTAGCTGTCCCAGAGTTATCCTTCAGACTGAGCCCCCAGTGCCTCCAGGGCCGTGGTCGATGTCCCCGTGGAGAGAACGTTGTGCTGCTGCTGGTGATGCTCAGCTGCAGCTCCAGGGGCTGGGGCTGCACCACATCTCCCTCCTCCTTATGGGCACCAGGGGATTCTCCCAAAGCCATGTAAAATTTTCCTTCCAAAACTGGTCACTAATTCACCTGCCAAATGGGACCACTATGATGAAAAATCCCCCCTGTGGGACTCGAGCTCTCTCCCTTCGGAGGGAATTCAAGCTCGGTTTGTTCTCCAGGATCCAGCCAGGAGTTTTCCCTCCGACAGACATGCTGGCACTTTGCCTGGATAAAAAACACACAGCAGAAGAGCAGTGAGCACTAAACTACTACCACAAGCGTTAAAAAAAAAAAAATCGACTTGGAGTAAACCATCTGGTAACACTCACTGAGCCACAGGTGAGAGCAAACACGATACGCTCTGTACAGCACCAAAAAAAATCACAGTTTTCAGGGAATAAGGGTGCAAAATAACAGACTAGCCCAGGAACAGACAACCAGGTGAAGGGTTTTTAACGTCTTTGACATCAGCATTCCTGCACTTCTGCATTTCTTTGCTGCTTTGACCTTATAAATCTCAAGAGGTGGATTTTACAGCAGCACCCAAGGCTGCCTGGCTACAGTGTAGGGCAACCTGGAACAGGTTGTGGCTGTCCTGTGGCTGTCCCATCCCTGGAAGTGTTCAAGGCCAGGTGGGATGTGACTTGGAGCAACCTGGGATATTGGAAGGTGTCCATGCCCATGGCAGGGGACTTGAAACTAGATGAGTTTCAATGAAGGTTAAAGGATGAAAATACTGGAAGTGCAGGGTCACACAGGAATTGGGGGAGTAAGCTGAGCTGTTCCAGCTGCAGGACCATTGGTAAGGCATGAAGGAAAAAAACCCACAGACAGCTTCCTGCTGTTCTTCTGCAGCTCTCCTTGAGCACTTGTGCCTGGGTGGGGGCTCTCACCCCAATCTTTAAGCAGAACCCCTCTAAGCAGGTTAGCAGTGAAAGCAAACTCATCCCTCTTTCCCTAAGAAGGAATATGGGTTCTGGCACGGGCCAGCATCAGCGCCTTAACACCCAGTAATTCCCAGGCCCTTCTGAACACCCAATATCTTATCACAACAACAGCTTTAAAACCTCTTCTCTTGCACCGTTTGGTGATAATTAGTTTAAGCCTGTCACCAGCAGATCAGTTTTGGATTGCAACTAAGCCAAAGGGATATGAAAAGGTTTTGTCCAAAGACTCTCCACACAC
Source organism: Empidonax traillii (assembly GCF_003031625.1). Taxonomy (NCBI): domain Eukaryota; kingdom Metazoa; phylum Chordata; class Aves; order Passeriformes; family Tyrannidae; genus Empidonax; species Empidonax traillii. Next base: position 187,853 of record NW_020956155.1, on the reverse strand, counting down.
AAAATCAGCTCAAAAAAAAAAAGGAAAACGCAAAACACGAGCTGGCTGCACCAGCCAGTTCCAACAATTTTCTGCTGCTCTGAAGGGAGCACAGCAAGATTTAATAAACAGGCTCAATAAAGTTATTCTTCCCCGTTTTATTTCCCCTTAAAGCACCAGCCCAATTCGGTTTTTGTTTCCATCACAAGGCAGCTCCTTTAATCGCCTCTGACGGGAGCACAACGCGGGGCCACCCCCGGCCCCTGCCAGCTCCCAGCTAATGGCACACGGAGCTTGCTCTGCCTCGCTACAGCAATTCCTGTAATTCAAGTCTGGCAAACAATTCCTGGGCTGAAAACGGGACAGCATCCAATCGTTATCTCCTTGCTTGTTACAAAAAAAAAAAAAAAACCACAAAAAACAAACACCCCAGTGTATTTACTGTACCTGCCTGTTTGCTGTGCTGGCAGCACCGCCACGCAGGTGTGACAGCAACAAACGCCCGGCAGCTCTCGCAGCTTTGCCTGTTGATGTCTCTCCTTTCATCCCAGCAAACAGCATGTCAGAGCTAAAGGAGCAACCGAGAGCAAGGAAAGCATCCGGCTGCCTCCCTGACAGCTGAACGAGCCGGCAGCTTTTCAGGAGGGAAAAGCTTTCCTGCGCTTCCAGCCACGGCAGCTCGTCTTGCAGCTGTGCTCCATGATCTCAAAGGTCCTTCCCAACCTGAATGGTTTGATAATTCTAACAACAGGCAGTCACCTTAGTTTTTGGGGTTTCCAACCTCACTCATCTGTACCAATCCACAAATTTCCACCCACCCCCCCCCCAAAATTATGCATTTAAACACCCAACAAACCCATCGGTTCTCCTGCAGCCGCGTTAACCGCGGACCGACCGATCCCCGGCCCAGCGCAGGAACCCGGGGCACAAACAGAGGTGAAAGGCTTTTGTTGGAACGGTTTCACTCCCCACGACACACCTGATAAGAGCCCCGGGGAGCGACGACACACCCCCGAGATAAACCAGCCGGGTTCGAACCTCCGGAGCCCGATTCCGCATCCCCGGAAAGGGGTGGGAAACAAACACCTAAAGAAAACACGCCGTGCGTAACCAGACCATTTCCCTTGGCAGAGCTCTCTGCTTCCCTCTCCTCGCCCTGTCTGCCTGCGCACGTAGGAGCCGTTCCCTGGCATTTTCCGAGCTGCTGTCTGGCTCTGCTCCCATGGATGGATGGGATGCAGGGCCGGCGCCCCGATGCCGGGGCAGCTGCGTGTCCAGGAGCACCTCAAGGTCTTCTCCCGGTGCTTGTAAAATTTGGGTCTTGCTGTCTCTTAAATTGAAATGGGCAAAGAGACGGGGCAAAGCTGTTTGAAAAGAGGCATCCTTTACAAATGGGAGGAAAAGTGCTGGGAATAAAAGAAATCCAGGGATGCAGAGGAGGCCACTGACCCCAAGAGCGATGTTCTGGGAACAGTGGATGTACACCTGTATGCGAGAAGTGTTCATTAGGGGTGATTTGGTAGTCAAATATTGGCATAGAGAAACACAGAATGGTTTGAGTTGGGAGGGACCTGAAAGATCATCCAGTTCCAACTCCCCTGCCACGGGCAGGGACACTTTCCACTAGGCCAGGATGCTCCAAGCCCCGTCCAACCTGGCCTTGGACACGTCCAGGGATCCAGGGGCAGCCACAGCTTCTCTGGGCAACCTATGCCAGGGCCTCTCCACCCTCACAGCCAAGAATTCCTTCCCAATATCCCATCTAATCCTGCCCTCTGGCAGTGAAAATCTATTCCTGCTTTTCCTGTCCCTCCATTCCTTGTCCAAAGTCCCCCTCCAGCTCTCCTGGAGCCCCTTTAGGCCCTGGAAGGTTCTGGAAGGACCCCGCAGAGCCCTTCACTTCTCCAGGTGAACACCCCCAGCTCTCCCAGCCTGTCTCCATAGGAGACTGTGGGCCATATGGATATGAGGAGATACACCACCGAGCTGTGACCCTACCTGAACACACCCTGGGAGGGCTCGTCGGTCTTCCCGGGCTCCCAGCGGGGAATCTGGAGCTGCCCAACGCATTGTACACGGGGCAACATGCAGCCCAGTCACCCAGGTCTCATTTCTAAGCAAAACATTTGCAACCTTTCTATTCCTCTTCCTCTTTTGACTTCCTTAATGAATAAACAAACTTATCAAGGGGGGGGGGGGGGAACCCCACTCGCACGACCAGTCGTCCTCTGCACAGCCCAGGTTTGCTGGAAGCAAAGGGATGCCAGGCTTTTAGCAGTGCAGGGGGGACAGGAGATGCCACGGGGCAGGTGGTGGGGCAGAACCTCACACCATGCTCCTTCTGCTGGTGGCTCAGGGCTGGTCTGGTTTTTGGGAAGGCGTGTTAATCCAGCCCACTCCGTGAACAGGGCTGGCAGGACACATGGCTGGTTGGTCTCTATCCCTGGAAGTGTTCCAGGCCAGGCTGGGCAGGGCTTGGAGCAACCTGGTTTAGTGGAAGGTGTCCCTGCCTGTGGCAGGGGGTTAGAACGAGATGATCTTTCAGGTCCCTTCTGACACAAACCAATCTAGAATTCCATGAAAAGTGCTTCCACAAAGGTTTTGGGGAAAGAAATCCCACACCCCATCACGCTGTTGGCTTGCCAGGTCTCGAATTCAAGAACTTCCATGCCTGATCTAAGGGATATATGGGCTACCCCTCACCCACACTCCATCCACAGTGCCACTCCCTGCTCTGCCCACCGGCGCAGGTGGAAAAACCGCCGAGATGGAAACCTCCCCGTTCCTGCCTTCGGTTTCGTTGGGTTTTCCTGCCCATCGTTTCACCAGATCCCAGCCCACAGACTGCCAAGCCCCCAGGCAGAGATTTACCCACCTGAAGGCAAACAGGATCTTGGTTTTAAGGCAGATCCACGTGACACAGTGTGTGTGATGGAGTCGGGCGGTGGTTTCAGCTGGGAAATCTGTGCATGCAGGAATTGGGACAGGGACAAGGAGTGACCCTTCAGGATGCAAGCCCAGGAACAAGCTCCAGCCAGTTATAGCATTGGACAGCGACAGGATATTCTTCATTCCTCCCACAAATGGATTTCTGAGCTCTGGATATAAATACGTGGTTGCAGTTGGGATTCTGGGGTCAGAACTGCAGCAGGTCCTGCTGCTCAAAAACCAACATCTCCTTCCAGCCTGTCACTAGCACTTGGACCCCTCAGCATCCTTTTTGCTGGCCCCTTTCTGTGGCCCAGGCTCTGCACCTCAAGGTGTGTTATCAGTGCTGATCAGGACAGCTCACACACCTCTGTGGCACCTCAACCCCATCCTGCTCCAGCTGAACGTCAACCAAACCCTCAGAAGATGATGATATGCAGATTAAGGCTTCTAACAAAAGCAAAAGCAGAACCTGGTGATGGTGGGGGTGGGTGGGGAGGAAATTAAGCCAGAGCTGCAGAGACCAAAGGAAAATGGGTTTCACTTCTGGCACTGGCACTGCACCACTTCAGTGCATTCATGGCAGAGTTTCACCTCCAGGCTTGACTATCAGGCTCTAAATTCACTCTCAAAGTAAAGTCTGCAAGTAAATCCACTCAGTGTTATAGAATCATAGAACTATTTAGGTTGGAAAAGGCCTCTAAGATCACTGAATCTGACCCTTACTCCAGCACTGCCAAGGCCAACACTAACCCATGTCCCCAAGTGCCACATCCACAGGGCTTTTAAAATCCCTCCAGGGATGGGGACTCCGCTGGACAACCCTTCCCATGAAGGAATTTTCCCTAATATCAAACCTAAACCTCCCCTGGCACAACTTGAGGCCATTTCCTCTCCTCCTGTCCCTTTTCCCTGGGAGCAGAGCCCGACCCCTCCCCGGCTCCCCCCTCCTGTCAGGGAGTTGCAGAGCCAGAAGGTCCCCCCTGAGCCTCCTTTTCTCCAGGCTGAGCCCCCCCAGCTCCCTCAGCCGCTCCTCATCAGACTTGTGCTCCAGACACAAGTTCTTAAATAGAACAAGAAATAACCGGCAGTTCCTTTGCTAATATTTATTTATAAATGGCTTAACACAACACCCCTCCCACACAACAGGGGTTGTCCTGCAGGAATTCCAAAAGGGGAAGGCACTGACCCTTTGGAAGCTGCAGAACCAGGCTGTGCTCTGCTGCGGATTGCTCAGCACTTTGCACCAAACAATAACCTGGCCCTGTTGTAGCTTTTAGGCTGGATTAAATTCAGGGTTTTGACAAACCCCCTGTCACCCAAACACCACTGAAGTCCGTGGGGACTCAGCAGGATCAGGGGAACTGTGGCACAAACCCTTATGTGCCTCAGGTCTGAAAGCATTAAGGGTGTTATTAAAATACAAAAGGGGCCACAGGGCAAAGTTCTGGTCCATTCCACCCAAATTCCCTCGAACAGAGAAAGATCCAGGACCTGATTTTCTTCCTGCCAGGGTTTTTGATGGTTCTGTTGGAGGGAACCAGTGGACAGCAGGACTAAACCTGCGGGACTCATCACGCCGGTAGCAGGATCCTTCCAACCCTGCACAGGGAGTCCTGCCATGGGAATTCTGTAACCTTTGGACACACTGGAGATGGAAAGTGGAGCCAAAAGTCACGGACGAGACCTCCTCCCCACGGATGGAAAACCTTTGACTGGGCGGTGGTGCCAGATGTTCTGTGCAGCTGTGGAGCTTTGCTTTAATCCATCACGGTGATCTCCCGTGGTCCTCACACAAATGAAGAGGACTCGGTTCCCCTTCAGGGATTTCTGTTTTGTTTCGCTAGCAAAGACCCTGCTCCAGCAGCAAAGTAAATTGTTTGTTTCTCTGGGAGGCCTCTCCATACCTCTGCATTCTTTGTTTAAAATACAAAATGCTGCTTTAAGTGATTTAGGTTTCTTTTCCTTAAACCTGCACGTTTCCAGTTCAAACTCACTGAAGTCCTTCCCCCACGTGAAAGTGAGTGTCCAATCAGAACTGCCTCCTCTCACAGATATCCTGTTCCTACCTCAGCTACCAGGATTTGCTTGATGTGATTAATTACCTAAGCTTTAAAAAAATAAATTAGCAGTGAAGGTGCCGAGTGCTCAGAAGCCCAATGACACAAAACTGTAAAATTATGGAAGCACAGAATGGTTTGGGTTGGAAGGGACCTTAAAGACCAGCTAGTTCCACTCCCTGCCACAGGCAGGGACACCTTCCACTATCCCAGGTTGCTCCAAGACCCATCCAACCTGGTCTTGAATCCTTCCAGGGATGGGGCAGCCACAGCTTCTCTGCCCAACCTGGGCCAGGGCCTCCCCACCCTCACAGCAAATCCTATCTTCATCAACCCAATTTCAGTTTAAAATATTTCCCCTTGTCCTGTCCCTCCATATCTTGTCCCCAGTCCCTCTCCAGCTCTCCTGGAGCCCCTTTAGGCCCTGCCAGGGGCTCTCAGCTCTCCCTGGAGCCTTCTCTTCTCCAGGGGAACCCCCCCAGCTCTCCCAGCCTGGCTCCAGAGCAGAGGGGCTCCAGCCCTCTGATCAACACAATGACCTCCTCTGGACTTGTTCCAACAGGTCCATGATCTTCCAGGCTCAGCAGCAGGAGACTCTGGAATAAGATCAAGAGCCTGGATTTTCCTCTAAGCCCAAGAGCAGCCAAAGCACAGTCTCACCACCCCGTCTGATGCAGACCCTTGACCACTGAAACTTATCCCAGCTATTACAGTGCCTAGGACGGTGTCAGAAGATCCTGGGTCCAGCCTACCAGGACCAGCAGCTGGAATATGGCAGGCTACAGTGAAACATCTAAATCTGACTGTTGAGGCACACAGCTGCTCCTCCAAAAATCCTGGATGCTTCACAAGACTAAGGAAAAACAAAGAAATCCATCTGCCACCTCTTAGGGAAGGCACATGCTCCAGGTGAGACAATCTCCTGGGAAAAGGGAGATTAATTTTCTTTTTCTATTCCCACTGTTGCCCTGCAGCACGAACAAACCCAGATGGTTTTACCCTAATTTATGCCTGGTTTCCTTAGTATCCTAAACCTTCCCTATTCAGAGGAAGGTTTTGCTGCAGAAACATTTACAGGTGGTGGAATGATAATCTGTAAGCACATGGGGGTTGGACTCTGCATCCACGAAAATCAACAGCAAAGCTTCCAGTATTTCCAGGGGACAGGTTTTGCCACAGCTCCAGCTGGGACTAAGAGCACTCACATTCCCAGAATACCACAAACAAACCAAATCTGAGACAATCCCTTCTCTGTCTCTGACACCTGAAGCTCTTATTCTCCCTCTAATAAGGGAGATAATGATTTTCAGGGAGTTTTTCCCCTGCTCTGGACAGCTGTTTCTCCAAGGCTGTTGATATTCACAATAAACTGGATTTTCTCTCTCCAGATGCTGTTTATCCTGGTGGAATTTAGTTAGGAAAGTGCCATAAACTGAGAACAAGAAAATAGAATTTAAGTGCCAAGGCATTATGGATATCAAACAGTCAGCCTCAAAGATGCAGAGGAACTTCTGGGCTGAATCAAGGTAAAAACTGTGCTCAGAGGGGGGGATCCCCACTTCCAGGTAGGATGGGGAAGCTCTGAGAAGGCAGGTGGGGAGGAAAGAACCTTTTTGAGCTGTGCAGAAACGTTGTGGATTATCCCAAAGGACACACTGCAGCCATAAAACCTTTCCAGGGGAGCAAGCCAGGTGATGGACACACACATCCAAAGCTGTTTTCCACTAAAACACTTCCCAAAAGTGATGGTGGCTTGGAAACCCCTGCATGTTCCCAAGGAGTTAAAAGGCAGTTATGGAGCCTGGCACGTTTAACTTTCTGGCAGAGCCCATTTAAATTGCAGGGAAAGCTGAGCTTGTCCAACTGGATAGTCAGACCACAGGTTCCCTCCAACAGGGCTTTGATTCTCCAGCACGACACCCGAAATCCTCTGTGGCTTTTATAAAACACAGGTGGAATCACGCTCCCCATTGCACAACGGGGCTTGAGGGAGAATTCCAGGCATATGGGTATAAACTGGAGGTCACTGCTGGGGAAGGGCTGAGGATTTCTCTGGCCACAGAGGAGAGGACAAGCTGGTCCTGGTGGCAAAGCTGCCTCGAGAGCTACTGGCAGTGGCAGCACCTGCTGGGGTGAAAGCGCGAGGGGTTTGCTCAAGCACAGCAAACAAAAAATGAGAAAAGGACAAAAAAAATTAAGAGCAAATACCTGGGAAGAACACTAAGATCAAGTCGTTTTTGCAGTCCTAACAAAATGTGGTTTGTGTGTCCACCAAGCCCATTACCAGGGGGTCAGTTCACCTTCGAGGCTTCTTCCAAATGCCTGATTTTCACACAGGTGTTCTCAGCTCACTGAGCCTTCTCTGGAATACACTGCTGCCCAAAAGACAACTCATATAATTTCTGTATCCTTGCATTTCCCACACTGCTCTAGCACTTCCAATATTCACCACTGCTTCCAGACTTTCTCTGTTCTCAAGTTCACTTCTCTGCCAGTCTTATCTTAAAATATGCTGCCAGGATGAAATAAAACCTGAATGTGTCTTGCTTTGCCTGTGGCAGGCAGGTCAGCACCAGAGGGGTGATCTCCCTGCAGCAAAAGGCATTACAGAATCATGGAATGGATTGGGTTGGAAGGGACCTGAAAGACCACCCTGTTCCAACTCTGCCATGGGCAGGGACACTTTCCACTAGCCCAGGCTGCTCAAGTCCAGCCTGGCCTTGGACACTTCCAGGGATCCAGGGGCAGCCACAGCTTCT
>NW_020956155.1:177814-179795 GCF_003031625.1 Empidonax traillii | reverse complement strand
GTGATCTCCCTGCAGCAAAAGGCATTACAGAATCATGGAATGGATTGGGTTGGAAGGGACCTGAAAGACCACCCTGTTCCAACTCTGCCATGGGCAGGGACACTTTCCACTAGCCCAGGCTGCTCAAGTCCAGCCTGGCCTTGGACACTTCCAGGGATCCAGGGGCAGCCACAGCTTCTCTGGGCAACCCGTGCCAGGGCCTGCCCACCCTCATGGGAAAGAATTTCCTCCTAATATCTAACCTAAATCTCTCCTCTTAGTTTAAAACCATCCTCCCTTGTCCTGGCACAATCTGCCTGTTTAAAAAGCCACTCCTCCTCTCTTTTAAAAGCCCCTTTAGGTACTGAAATGCCACATCCTCTCTGCAGACACCACACACAGAAACTCACCATTAATAATTCTGGAGGGGGCGACACAACATCGTGTCCCTTCTCCACTGAGCAAGGCTGCAGCTTAAAACTGGTGCTATTAGACTTAGTCTAGAAAGCATGAACAGGACCCAGGAGCTCCCAAATTCAGATTATTTCTATAAGGAAAATAACCTGAGCTCTGCTGCAGATCAGAGTATCACAGAATATCCTGAGTAGGAAGGGACCCACGAGGATCACCGACAGGCAGAAATGACTGTGCAACACTGACTGCACATGGGCAGCTCTGCACACCCACAAGCCAGGCTGTGCAGTCACCACTCCAGGGCTGACACAGGGACTTTTTGGAGCTTTATCCCACGGCCTGGCTCTGAAAGCACCGTTGATTGACAGGAGCCAGTTCAATGGACTCGCAGGAAGGCCAGGGCAGGAATGGGCTGAGAACAAGGCTGGTGCTTCCCTCCCAACAGCAGAAAGCAGCACACACCGACCAGGGTGCACAAAAGCTTTTGTTTTACATCTCAAAACCAACCCACCATCGCTGCTCCAGGACTGACAGCTGCCCATGCAAGCAGAGGTGCTAAAACCCAAACCGCGTCCTGGCCAAAAAACTGACTTGGTGGTGCTTGACTACTGAAAAGAGACTTTTTCTATAGACATGCAGGTAAAGAACATTTCATCTCAAAGCAAATCCCAGAAGGAAATGCCTTCCCTGGACGCTGTTGGAGGTTAAAACCCAGTAGGTGACCTTTAGGGATGCTGGATGGGTGTGGGCTGGGGGGGGCACGTCCTCATCCCCCCTTTTATACAACCCCAGAATGGTCTGGGTCAGAAGGGAGCTTAAAGATCATCCACTTCCAGCCCCCTGCCCCGGGCAGGGACTGTGTTTCGGAGAGGAACAGCCTCCCTGAGCCAGGCTGTGCAGTTTCCAGTAGCAACTGTGCCTAATCCAGCCCGGAGACAAAACTGCCGGCGCTCATTCATACCCACGGCACGTGCCGGGCAGACTCTGGGCATGGCCACAACTACTGCACGGGGGGGGGGGTGGTATTTTCTCAGTTTAAGCTTAGTTTTAAAGCATATTTTAAATAAATTTAAAAAAAGCATATTTAAAATTGTTTTTTTACAGATACACCATTTTAAGAGATGAGGTTGGGGTCGGCTTCAGCCGAAAGGATGCACAAAAGCTTTTCCCTCTGCACGTTCACTGTGCAAAACACATTTGTTTCAGTGCTTTATTTTCACAGTGTTGGAGAAATTAGCAAGAAAGAAGCTGCTTTAGCGATGAGATTCTTGGTGTGTTTCTTTTTTAAAGAATTATGAGAAAGAACAACAAAAAAAAACACTTTGAAAAGGGTTAAATCAGCAGTTGCTCTGCCCTGTATTCAGGTCACAGCACCAAAAAGCCGCCTAATTGGGAAAATAATGCTGGGATCACGTCACCTGTTAGGTACTGACAGCTAGGAATGTGAAGACTGAAGAAAAATAAAAAAGAAAATATGTATTTTCTAGAGAAGTTCTAGAAGGACCAAGTCACCAGGGATGAGGGTTAATGACCTGGGATGAAATGTCACCAAACAGCTATTCCATATTTTTGATGACTTCTTCAACAA
>NW_020956155.1:156901-177531 GCF_003031625.1 Empidonax traillii | reverse complement strand
TCACGTCACCTGTTAGGTACTGACAGCTAGGAATGTGAAGACTGAAGAAAAATAAAAAAGAAAATATGTATTTTCTAGAGAAGTTCTAGAAGGACCAAGTCACCAGGGATGAGGGTTAATGACCTGGGATGAAATGTCACCAAACAGCTATTCCATATTTTTGATGACTTCTTCAACAAATTTCTATTTTAATTTGAGGTATGTGGTCGCTGCACAAATACACAGATATTTGTCCCTTTTTCCCTCTGGTTGCACTCAGTCACCAGAACCACGGGAGAAAGGGAGTTTAGCAGCTTTCCAGTATGTCCAAGGAGGTCAGGGAGAAGGGAGAGCCCGGCTTTCAAAGGACCACAGGGCAGGAGGACATGAAACACGGGGCAGAAGAGAAGATGAAATGAGATGTTCAGGGTAGAGGGAGAAGCTTTTCCACCGTAAGGGTCAGTCAAGCTGCTTGCCCAGAGAGGTTGGGCAACCTCCATCCCTGGAGGTTTTCAAGATCCAGCTTGGATAAAGTCCTGAGCAGAATCAGAGTCATTAAGGTTGGAAAATCCCTCTGAGATCATCCAGTCCAACCTTTACCCAGCACTGCCAAGGCCACCACTGACCATGTCCCCAAGTGCCACATCCACAGGGATTTTGAATCCCTCTAGGATGGTGACTCCACCACTGCCTGACAACCCTTTCCAGGAAGAAATTTTCCCCAATATCCAACCTAAACTTCCCCTGGTACAACCTGAGGCTGCTCCTGTCCTTGTTCCCTGGGAGCAGAGCCCGACCCCCCCTGGCTCCCCCCTCCTGTCAGGGAGTTGCAGAGCCAGAAGGTCCCCCCTGAGCCTCCTTTTCTCCAGGCTGAGCCCCCCCAGCTCCCTCAGCCACTCCTCAGACCTATCCATCTTCACAGCTGACCCTGCCTGGAGCAGGAGGTTGCACAGGAGACCTCCCAAGGCTCCTCACTGCTCTGGGAGCTCTTGGGTTCTCAGCTATCCCATCAGCAGCTCAAGCTGGGGCCACAAAGTCACCCCGTCACACCACAAAACCCCGGATCACAGAATTATTTTATTCTGTACAAAACCAGAATTATTTTATGCTGTATAAACGCATATTCTCTGTGTACAGAGAACTGAGGTCCCAACACCTCATTTGAGGGATGACCCCGTGCCACAATGTTTAGAAAACTTCTAGATAACAACCCCCAAGTCCCGCTTTTCCACGTCACCCCTTCCTGAGATCCCAACACTGCTCCTGCAAACAGCCCTTCGCCTCACGGGCCGGCCCGAGGAGATGTTATTTTTGCATTAAAAAAAAAAAAAAAAAAAAAGAGAGAGAGAGAGAAAAAACAGCCCCCTTGATTATTTATGCCGCTCTTTGAACAACACCAGCTATTGTCAGGGAGTGTTTTACAGCTCTGAATGTCACATTGAGAGTCTGGTCATGCCAGGAGGAAAGCCTGCCACTGCCACGGCCCAGCATAAATCCCTTTATTCAAGGAACCCAGCGCCGGGTGAAACCTAAAAGGAAGCCGGTGGGTGTGACTGCCACATTCTGTACAGTGATATGAAAAGGTGCAGGCAAACCCTGTTTGTTTGGTTGGGTTTTTTTTTTTTTTAGGTATAAGGTAGAAAAACTGCAAGGAACGTCGTGCAGAGGCAGGTGAGGCCGAGGGACCGCGAGCTTTGGCTGTGGAAGCTGCTGAGGAGGAACGGCACGGAGAAGCGTGGGGGGTGAGCGGAGCTGGAGAGCTTCCCAGCGGGACCCAGGGAGCTTTTTGCTGTCGAGAAAACCAGGCTGGCTGCACAAGAAACCCGTTTCCTGCCCGATTGTGACTGTGTGAAGGGAAACCGGGCTCTGGAGGCAAACAAAGCGCAGCCACCCGGGGAGCTTGGGAGCGCCCAAACCCATCGAGCCACTACAAGCCTAAAAGAACCAAAAAAAAAGTGTTTAAAAAAAAAAAAAAAAAACAAAACACCCCAACAGGCCCTTTTTCCACGGTGTGTTACGTTACAAAGCAGAACTGGACGGGTTGCAATCTTCCTCTGCCGCACCCCAAACGCCAGGTTTCAGGTTACCTCACCCGAGGTACCTGCAGGAATCCGCTCGGAAGCGCGTTATTTCTGCCGGCTCCGGAGACACCGAGCCCTCGGAGCCAACCCTTAAACTGCAGCTCTTCCCAACGTCCCACAAAGACAGCAAGTGTCATTTCCTTCCCCCTCCCACGCCCCCCACCCCGAGGAAGTTATAACCCAAGTGAAATAATAAATATGGCCCAGCCAAAAAGGGAAGGTGGGGAGCAATAGGAAAGGCAGCGTTCCCGTGTTACTCCAGCCTACAGGATCCATCCCTCCAGCCTCCCACTCAGGAAACGGCTTTTCATCGCTGGGTATCAAAGCTCCTCCCAGTTTTGGCATCTCCACCTCTTCTCCCTGCAGAACTAGTTTAAGCACTGAGGGTTTAGGGGTTTGTTGTTTTTTTTTTTTTTTTTTAACTAATTCGTGGATATTTTCACCGTATCCAGCTCATGGTTTTTCCAGCTGCACATCCCACGGATCTGTTTACTCTCAGCAACCATTCGAGCGCTAATCCTGGATTTATCTCTCTGTCTTCCTGATAACTCCTCCATGGCTGCGCCCTCAAAGCCCAGGAATCCAGTTTGCCACCCTTCACAAGGAACCTCTGGGCATTTTGGAGAGCTCTATTGTTCATCTCCCTCGTGATCTCAATTCACCAGGAAAATAGTCGGTGAAACCTATCAGCAGCTTTCCTGATACGAGTGCAGAGGCTCTACTACTACTTCTGCCCACATCATTTTCTCTAACATCCAAGAAAAAAAAAAAAAAAAAAAAAAAGGAGGCAAAAGCAAACTGGGGGGTTTTTAAAACACAACCCTGTGGCGCTCAGCGGTCCCGTTCCCCTTATCTTTGAGGTCCTGGTAAATTTTCCCAGCTGTGGCACAGTGCTGATGCAAAGATCTCTTGGTTCGTGCAAAACCTGATGCCTTTTTCACCCTTTTAGGAGCAAAGGGTTTCTCTTTTCCTTCGGATGCAGCCTGGTGATTAACTGCCACACGAGCTGTGCTCTGCAGTCCTTTGCTAAATGCCGCCCTAAAAGCCTTTGGATTCCGGAGGATGAGAAGGACATCGGGAGCACAGACACCTACAACAAAGACAGCTACGTGCAGGCATCACCTTCAGACCTTCCTTTTTATAAGATAACTGCCTTTTATCCTCAATTTTCAACAGCAGGAGTGGGGAGAGGGACTTTGCTGAGGTCACCGCCGAGGCTGGTGGCACAGTGCCACGATCTGCCATGCTATATCCGTCAGGTACCACTGCTTCCTGAGCCATGGGATGGAGAGATGAAGGAACTGGCTTTCAACACCAGAGGGGAGCTCCCTGTGGCAGCCAGGGAGCATGTGGAGTGTGCCCAGGGAAGGGCAGGGAGGTCCAAAGGACCTGCACTCTGCAGATGTCACGTCCCACCTATTGTGGTGTGCAGCTCCTCTGATGCAGTTGGGTTATCCCTTCTTTTCCAGCCATTTGGGGGAAGGCAGCCTGGGCTGAGCTCAGTAATTCCAGTCAGATCCAATGCCAGGAATTGTAAGGTCATGCCAAGACATTGAAACATTGGCATTTTCTGGGGTCTCCAGCAGAAGAAAGACATGGAACTCTTGGAGTAGGTCCAAAGGAGGCCCCCGAGATGCTGCCAGGGCTGGAGCCCCTCTGCTCTGGAGCCAGGCTGGGAGAGCTGGGGGGGTTCCCCTGGAGAAGAGAAGGCTCCAGGGAGACCTAAGAGCCCCTGGTGGGGCCTAAAGGGGCTCCAGGAGAGCTGAAGAGGGACTGGGGACAAGGCATGGAGGGACAGCACACAGGGAATGGCTTCCCACTGCCAGAGGGCAGGAGAGATGGGATACTGGAAAGGAATTCCTGGCTGGGAGGGTGGGGAGGCCCTGGCACAGGTTGGGCAGAGAAGCTGTGGCTGCCCCTGGATCCCTGAAAGTATCCAAGGCCAGGTTGGATGGGGCTTGGAGCAAACTGGAATAGCAGAAGGTGTGCTCCTTTGGCGGGGAGTTGGAACAGGACATTTAAGTTCCCTTCCCAATCAAACCATTCTATGATCCTGTAACCAGAGCCACCTCATCTCCATGCCCAGGACAAATGGAAACAGGAGCAGCCATAGCTGCAGCCCTAAGACCTCCTGTGCTGATAATCCTGTAACTCAAGGCCCTTGGACAGATTTGACCCTGCTCACAAGTTGTCCTCTTCGACATGAAAGGTGACCAGAGGCAGCAATACCACTTAGTGAAGAGCTCCAGCTTCCTTCCAGACACTCAGGCTGGAGAAATAAAAAGGATTTAAAGCAGATGACAGAGTTGTTAAAAGATGATCCCTTGGTCTTAGTGGTTTGGTATTTTTAAGGCACGTGGGATTCAACCTTCCCCAAACAACTCCGGTGACACGGAAATCACAAGAAGGCTGTGCCTCTTTGGGGCACAGTGAAATACTTCTCCTAATCAAAATATTATTACTGGGCTGATAGAATTCTGATCAAGAGATAACCTCATTTTCTCCCACTCAATCCTTCCCCATTGCCACCAGGGTTCATGCTGGCAATATGTTATTTTGGTGCAGGCAGAAAGTAACGATAGGAAGGCAATTACTGGGCTGCGTTTTTTAAATTTAGTGAAATATTAATGAACGAATCTAATTTTTTTCACGTCTGGCTGCTACATGCACTGAGCCTACAACTCCATCACATTGTAGATGGGATCTCACCAAAGACTGAAATCCAGGGAGCAGACGTTCCCAAAATCAGCACTTGGGACACAGCTGGTAACTGTATCCTTCAGAATAGAGTTCTGTGAGAATCATGGAATGGTTTGGGTTGGAAGGGACCTTAAAGATCAACTTGTTCCACCCCCTGTGGATGTGACCATCACCATCAGACCATGAGGTGCCCATCCTGGGGACAATTTTTTGAAGGAGAAACTGAACTTCAACTCCTGTAGGTGTTTAAATTTCAGATACCAGTTTCTGGGGTAAAAAAAGAAGAAAAGGGTTAAATCTCAAATATTCGGTGTACAAAACTTGGGTTCACTTGGGTGAATGCTGCACTATCCAGCCTCCATGAAGGGATAAAATCTTCATTCTTTTCCTTAAAATCACAGAATCATTAAAATTGGAAAAGCCCTCTGAGATCATCCAGTCCAACCATTCCCCCAGCACTGCCAAGGCCACCACTGCCCCCTGTCCCCAAGTGCCACATCCACAGGGATTTGAAATCCCTCCAGGGATGGGGACTCCACCACTGCCCTGGGCAGCTGTGCCAGGGCTGGACAACCCTTTCCATGAAGAAATGTTCCCTCATATCCAGTCTATCCCCTTCCTTGGGCTGCAGCCCATCACATGTCCCCTTGAAAAGCTATTTCAACCCAGCTCTCTCCACAAGCCTCATAAAAGGATTTCACTGCAACAAATGCCAAGGCAAAGAGCAAGAATGACTTAAAAATCCAAATAAAGCCCTTTTTTTCCCCCCCCCCTTTCACTATGTAATTGCAAATAACAAACATATCTGTGGTTTACAGAGGAGGCAATAAATTAAAGCTACAGTCACAAATCAGACCAAAAAAAGATACTTAAGTCATTCAATCCACCACCCCGGGATGGCTGTGGCCCCATGGGATGCTGCTGGGTTTTGTGAAAGACTTGGAGTCCTGAACGGAGGAAGTACGGCACGAAGAGCTCTCTCAGAAGTGTTTTCATGTTGGTTTTTTTTTTTTTTTTAAATTCTTATAAAATTAAACCAGCCCTCTGGTACTTCCTGAGCACGGCCTTGTCGGTCTGGCTGGAGAAAGGCAAAAGGGCTTCAGCAAACAAGCTTTTTATTTGTGAGCCGAGCACGTAATAAATAAAAGGGAAGTTTGTGTTTCTTCTGTAACTACTCCACTGATGGCTGTGACATTACAGTTTCTAGAAAAAGAAACTGGCGCTTAATATATCTTTTTTAGGATCACAGAATGCTTTGGGTTGGAAGGGACCTCAAAGATCATCCAGTTCCAACCCCCCTGCCATGGGCAGGGACACCTTCCACTAGCCCAGGGTGCTCCAAGCCCCATCCAACTTGGCCTTGGACACTTCCAGGGATGGGGCAGCCACAGCTTGGGGAACTTTTTAACTTCAAATTCCTGCAAAAGTATGCATTTTGAGCCCTTAGGAAGCTGAGGTCGCCAACATTTTAACTTCCTCACTGATAAAGGCTACAGCAGAATGGTCCCAGGGGAGCCACCAGCAGCAGCAGGACCTGAGCCTGGAGACAGCAGTGTTTGTCCTCACCTTTTCCTGCTCTCACCAGACACTGAAGAATTTTTTTAAAAAGCCAATCTCCTATATTTTTTCATTTTTCACTGAGCCCTAACCCTGAAGCAACACTCAGAACACATTGGGTGCCTATTTCCATAACTTTGGTGAGCAAAAGTATTTTAGGAACAATCACTAAACAAAACAAGCTGAGGGGGTTTGGGTGCTGTGGTGGTTTGGGGTTTTAATTTTTGCCATTTTTTTTTATATTTTGAAGAAAAGAGGAAATTGCCTCAAGTTGTGCCAGGGGAGGTTCAGGTTGGATATGAGGGAAAATTTCTTCATGGAAAGGGTTGTCCAGCCCTGGCCCAGTTGCCCAGGGCAGTGGTGGAGTCCCCATCCCTGGAGGGATTTAAAAGCCACGTGGATGTGGCACTTGGGGACAGGGATGAGTGGTGGCCTTGGCAGTGCTGGGGGAGTGGTTGGATTCAATGATCCAACCTAAACAATTCTATGACTCTGTGAAGAAAAAAAAGCCCTGTAACCACAAACCCAGGGACTCTGCACTAGTTTCCACTGCATTTCCATGTCCAAAACGAGCAGTTTTGGGTGAATTAAAGACATTATGCCAGAGGTGAGTTTGAACAAGCACACAGTGAGCAGTTTCTCCGCCTCAGCTGGAGCTCAGCTGGGCTTAAGTCCGTACAGACAGGTCTGGTTCCAGGGGAAGTCCATCCATTGGGATTCTCAGGGCTTTCCAACGTGGTGTGAGCAGCAGAAAACCCCAAAACCAGAGCTTTCAGTGAGTAAACCTAGTGGGTGATCTGTGCTACAGCTGGAGCCATCTCCCCGCACCACAGATGTGACAGCACCACAATAGCATGAATAATTTTCCCCCCCGCTCGCTCCTTACCCAAACGACAGCATTCAGGAGTCTAAATTAAGAACACGAGAAACCATTAACAGGACCATTAACCTCGGCCCCACCCTCGGTGCACCACATAAAAAGCCGACTGTAACAATCCCCAAGATAACATTGTGTGTCAGAAATATCACACACAGGAATACAGCAGTGGCAGCCTGCGTTTCCTGACCCGGGGGGGAAAGCTGCTATAATTGTAGCTCATTGTGCTCGTGGGGGATTTTTCGGTTTGGAAGTTGGTTGCCAGTGGCCCTTGCTTGCTGGAATTTCCAATCAATCGGGCTCTTAAACCTTTCCTGGGTTCCAAATCAGTCAAGGCTCCGAGTTCTGCACCGCGTGGTTCGGCAGTAGTTCAACCTTCTCAGTGGAAATAAGTCCAGATCAGGGGATATCAAAATCCCAGGGATATAAAAGCTGGATGTGGAGAAGGCATGCAATTAGAACAGAACTTCTGCTTGGGATTTCTGATGCCCACTTCACAGCTGAGGAGGGCACCTGAACCAAAACTATCACTGCCCTTTGGGGGGACCTCCAGCCGAGTCAAGAGGAGAGGTATTCAGGAGATCATCTCATTTTAAAGAATTCCTTCATGGAAAGGGTTGCTAAGCATTGGGAGGGGCTGCCCAGGGAGGTGGTGGAGTCCCCATCCCTGGGGATGTCCAAGGAATGAATGGATGTGGCACTCAGTGCTCTGGTACGGGTGACAAGGTGGGGATGGGCCGACGGTTGGACTCAAGGATTTTGGAGGTCTTTTCCAGCTTTAATGATTCTGTGATTTTTCATTAATTCAGCTAGTACATCTCACATAATTCAGAGGTTTGCCATCTCCAACCTTGCCAGGCCTCCAGGGTGTCCAGAGTGGTGCGAAATCACCCAAATTCACAGAAACCACCACACCCTCTTGCACAGGCACGCTGGATCCATGGCATTCTCCCCTCCTGGTGGAAGCCATCCCTGCAAGCACAACTCTCCCAAGTATTCCTCCACCCCCTTCCAGAGAATTTAAACTGCCCAGTTCACAGATCTGAGGAGGTAAGGATTCCCTAAGGACGCGGTGCCTGAAAAACCTGCTGGATTTTGGACATCCTGTCTTTGTAAAGGGGTTTCACCTCCATGAGGCCTTTCCCACTCAGTATTTCCAGGTAACACCAATACCAGCTTTCGGCTACAAACGCTTTTCTACCAAGCCTTCACTCATCTTGGTATTTCCCAGTTAAAATGAACAGGTGGCAGTGACCCAAACTGACAGTGTCAGAGAAGGGGGGTCTCCTAAAATGAAAACACCAACATCTCTGATGCCCCCTCAAGCGATGCCGTAAGCCGTGAGCATCCTAATTTCATCCTTGTGGTGACC
This sequence comes from Empidonax traillii, assembly GCF_003031625.1. NCBI lineage: Eukaryota > Metazoa > Chordata > Aves > Passeriformes > Tyrannidae > Empidonax > Empidonax traillii. The sequence continues at coordinate 168,965 of NW_020956155.1, read as the reverse complement.
TGCCATCTTAGGTCTCTTCTCAGTTTCATCTTCACTTTCTCCCCATGAGAAACAACCATTTCCACATCAATCCCTCCTCCTTCCTTCAAGTTTTTTTTTTTTTTTAAATCAATTTTCTAGAGGATTTCATTTTCGGGGCTGTTTCCCTGAAAGCTGAGCTTTTCCCCCTGCTGCTGTGACGCTGGTGGTTTGCCAAGGAGCCCATAAGGCTCATCCCAAGAGGAAAACCGGCCTCCCAGGAATTTTTTTTTTTTTCAAGGGTGAAGCTCAATGCCCGGCCAGGCACCGAAGGATAAACACCTCCCTCATTAGTATGCTGAGCCACATTAGTTCTGCTGCTCGCAGAGCTAAAGCATCAAAGTGGGGCTGAATCTTCAATTTCACAGCTTGCAACGTGATGTATGAGATACTCCCGGGGCCCTGGGCACGGCGTTTCAGACGCTGAGAGGTGCTGCTGGAAAATCTGCTAGCGCCGGGGGAAGAGGCAGCACGTGCCTCTGAGAGGAGAGGGATGATGTCATCCCACATAAAATTGGGGTTAACACGGGTAGAGGGGTGAAGCAACCGCCCAGTATCACCCGTGAGGCCTCGGTTGAGGAGTTGGAGTCATCCCCATGAATCGAATGTGGATTAACTTAATAGGAGAATCTTTACTGCAGACTGCGCTTCAGGTCTGGGAAGTCTCCGCTCAGTCTCCCTCCTCATCAGTTTTCACAGAATTTCCAAGATTTGGAGGCTCTGAATTCCACCCTTTCAAGGGTGGAATCGCGCAGAAGTTCGGGAGGTTGTTTGGGATGGAGGGGCTGATAAACCCAGACCGTGCCTGTTCCTGCCCTCCTGTCTTTAGGAAATTAGGATAAACAACAACAACACTTCACTCATCCTTCTATGAAAACTGTGAACGACATTGTCATGGCTTCAGTTGCACCTGTACCTATCATAAATCAGCATTTTAGCTGACTTTTGCACCGAGAATTCTTCGTCCCTGTAGAAAACCATAATCCTCAAAAAAGACTATGAATACACCAAGCCCCCGATGATCAGACCAGAGCAAGACAAACCAAAGCTAGGGAAGGCTCCTTGCATTCAAAGTTCAGGCAAAAAGGTGTCAGGGACGGCAAGAAACTCCCAGACACTCCAGCTCACAGCAGGATCCCCCGGTGCATGTGCAGCATTATGGCTTTAGAGGCTTTGGAGGCATTGCACAGATTAATCACACAAAATAATGATCTCACAGTGAAGTGTTGAGCCGGAATTAAGGAGATTAATGTTCAGGTCCCAGCTCTCTAAAGTTCTCACCCTTGGGGGAGTCATATCAACTCCTGCATCTCACCTCCCCTTCCCACAAAACCTCCTTTGAATTACTGATTGCAGAACCTGAGCGAAGACGCCAGAGGGAAAGACCATTCCAAGGGCTTTTTTTTTTTAATTATTATTTTTTTCCTTAATACCCGCTGTGAGGCACTGTCTTGTTTAATTCATGGCTCTTTGAAGAAAGATTTGCCATCTTAAGGGAATAAAAACAAGCCCTGCGTTATCTTTTTAATAACACCACGTGCTCCTGCTGGTGAAGTCCGGCCCTGAACAAACACTCACATGAACAGACCAAAAAACATGCAGTGCTGTTTCACTGATGAATTTCGTTTGATGGGGCCACTGCTGCAAAGCGTTTGTAGACCCAAAGGCTGGGCCAGGCAAAATTCTGAAATTAGGGGAGCACTTCTCGGCCTCGGTTCCCACAGGAGCAAAAGGGCACAGCAAGAAATACTCTCCTGTACAGCTGTTTTTTGTTATCTCCCATTGTTGAATCCCTCAAGACTCTGTTTTTTCTGGAATTAAGGTAAGGCTCTTCCTTTGTTTCCCAAGCTCACACCATAGAAAACAAGACCTTTAACTGTCATGATGGATTTCTACGTCTGTTACCCCACATCAGCTTACCTGCAGCCTCTTGAACATCCAACATCTGGCCTTTGTTGGAGGTTGGTCATATCCCAATTCCTCTACAAGCCAAAGACTTCTTGGAATGTGGCTTTTTCCCAGTGCCCAGAACACAAAATGCAGGCCAGATTTTGGTGAGGATGGGAAGAAATGGGAAAATATGTGGGCGGAAGGAGAACAATGAAGTCAAATCATGCAAAAAATGCTTCTTTTGTTCCTTTTCTTTTTTTTTTTTTTAAAAATCTAAACCCAAAATCTCTAAGAAGAATTTGACATGAGAAGGTAACTCATGGAGTTGTGAGGTGACATCTGTGCCGTCCACAGCCCCAAAGCTGCCCTCATCCAACACCAGCAATAGGTGACAGACACAACTGAGACATCTACAACCACAGCAACCAAACCTTCCTCCCCGCACTCAGCCTGAAATTGCACTGGGAGGCCTCAGAAATCCCACAGGATTCCAACCAATCTCCAGTTGCCTTGAAAGCATAATTAACTGCAATTGCCTTTTGATTTTATCTCCATTTTCTCAGGTTCTGGGCGATTTGGGAAAGCTCTCCGAGTACCTACAGGTGAGTATTCACCCCGGTGCGTGCACCTACTTGTCTGGAGCTCCCAACTTCCCAGCGTGTCTGCTTTTCTCAGGGCCTTCTGAGAGGAGAATGAAACTTAGGGAGGAAGCCCATCCTTTGGGAAATTCTCCTTCTTATCCTGTATAGCCACTGATAAGAAGATTTTTGCTCCTGCTGGTGATATGGAGGAGCTCGAACCAAGGGAGTGCTCAAGCTCAGCTTGGCTCCAACAGGCTCAGCTTCCCACAGTGTTTTCTGACAAATTGCTCTCACAGGGATTTAAAAAAAAAAAAACCACGATGAGTTGGCCTTTGCAGTAAGAAAGAGATTTTCCTCCCTTCTCCACTTAAATTTTTAAAGTTTCTCCAAGTGGTTTTTAGTCAATCCAAGGTGTTGGTGAATCACGGGCAGACAGGTGACGTACAGCACCATCCCCTCTTACAGAGAGGGCAAATATGGAAAAAGGACATGAGCTTTAAGGAAAATTTCTGGAAAATTCAAGGTTGGTGAGGCCCTGGCACAGGTTGGGCAGAGAAGCTGTGGCTGCCTCATCCCTGGAAGTGTCCAAGGCCAGATTGGACGGGGCTTGGAGCAACCTGGGATAGTGGAAGGTGTCCCTGCCCATGTCTTGGAACTAGATGGTCTTGATGGTCCCTTCCAACCCAAACCATTTTGTGAATCTATGAAAGTTCTTGCCCTTGCAGGGAAGGCTCAGGACTAGTTTAATTCATGAATACAGACTGGGTGTAGTCAACAGCTTGGAGAATTCCATCCAAAAAAGCAGAGAGTTGCTTCAATCCCCAAAAACTTTCCTACTCAGTGGAAAATTCAGTTTTGCTACAAAGTCAGATGGAAGTTTCTGAGCCAGCCCAGGCAGGGGTTCACCCAAACAGGAAAGGCCAAGAACGAGGCATCCAAACACTCCCTGCTAAAACCTTTGTGGTTTTACCATCCAGAGTTCAAATCAAGACCTCCCGTCCCGCTGCTCGCACCACACGCGGAAGAGTTCCCAAAAAACCTTCCTTGGCAGCAATCCCAAAAACGCAGCTTCTGACCCACTGCTGGGAGCAGAAGTGGCTTCTCTGTGGACTTTGAAAGCTGAGTTTCCAAAGAAATTACGGTGCTTTTGAACAAGGTTCTTGATTTCTCTAAACACAACTGTTTCTGCAAGCCTAAGGCAGGTCTGGTGGCCTAAGGTTTGGGGGGGAGATGAGACCCTCCCCCCTAAATGTTCTCAATGCAAGTCTTGCATGTCATCAAGGACACTTCCCCCTTACCCTTTCTTGGAACCTGTTGGGATCATGAAAGTAATTATGGTGGAAAAATCTGAGTGAACCCAACCATGGCTTGGTGAAACTGTCCTGTCCAGTGGGGTAAGTGGGACAGACACCAAAACCCTGGAACACCAGGCTGTTAAAGAGCCAGTGCAGTCATCCCTGGGTAGGAAAGGCAGGTTAGATGGGGCTGGGAGTGACGTGGTCTAGTGGAAGGTGTCCCTGCCCAAGGCAGGGGGTTGGAATGAGATGGTCTTTCAGGTTCCTTCCAAGCCAAACCATTCCCTGATTCTATGATTTTATGTCCCTGCCGAGATGACCTTTAAAGGTCCCTTCCAAGCCAAAGACTCTGTGATTCCCACTCTCTCTCTGGGACAGTTTGGTAGTGGGTCTGTTCCTACCTCCCACCCTCCTTCCCCTCCTCTGGTGTTTTCAATTCAGCCAGTTTTGATTTGAGACCACCGTGACCCCTACTCGGAGGTGCCACCAGACCCAGGAGCACCACAGTGTTGGGGATCCCAAGCTTTCCAATTACCCAAGCAGAACCTTTCAGGATATACTGGAGGTTTCAGAGCTAAACTTTGAAGTCTCCTCTGCAAACACAAGCTCCCAGCACTGCCACAAGTAGCACCACTACTGCTACACAGCCTGTGCTACGTCTGAGCTGGAATAAATGTGTGACACTGCTGAAATGGCTGACAAAAAGAGGACAGCAACTTGTGACAAGTGAATGTGACCCGTGCAAAACAAAGCCCAGAAATCCAGCGATCCATCTGAGTGGACAGCTTTGTACAGGCTTCATGCATTAGTTTTCCCCCACATAATCCCAACCTGAATGCTCTGGCCCTGTGACACGAATCAGGAAGTGACGGATAATGAAACACAGGCATAAAAGGGTGCTCAAGCCCTTCCAGCTACTGGCTATTTCATAACCCCTGTTTCAGAGGGAGACAAAACTCAGCCCCAAACACCTTTCCAGTGGCCCACAGGAGTCAAGAGGCTCCTGGTACAACAAACACCCTGGAATCTTCTTGTGGCTCTAAAAAGGTTTTTCTTATACCATCAAAAATTGAGTAATAAATGGAGTTTGGGCTATTAATGTTCACGCTGAGCACCATACACAAACTCCTTCTGGATCTCTGACTTTAGTCTTGTTGAACTTAATCCTTTTCTGGGGCCAGCTACGGAGAAAGAAGGCACCAAACACAAAGTCCTTCTTCTAGGACAGTTGGCCACTCCTCAGTGAATCAGAATCAGGGAATATCCTGAGTTAGAAGGGACCCACAGGGACCATCCAAGTCCAACTCCTGGCCCTGCACAGGACAGCCCCAATTACTGGGATTGATTCACCTGTTTTCTTCAATAGCAGTTTTGCCCAAATCAAAAAGAGAGCAAAAAAAAAAAAAAAAAAGACACCTTAAAAATACATGTAGCAAAACACAACAGGAAATTCAGTGAAGTCCAGAGAGAAACACACACAAACAGAACTGAAACTCTTCCCTAAGTATCAGACAAATTCGAAAGGAAGGATTTAGTCATGCTTAAAAGTCAGGATTGGTTTCAGTTTGGCACGGAGTTCCCACACCAGGTTTGCAAAGAGTTCAAAGAATTTTTATATGAAACCGTAAATTGGTCAGGTTTGTGAAGCAGGGCAGTGTTGGCAGGACCCTGTGTACAGGCATTAGGGAAACATCAAACCACAAATACAAACTTCTCCACCAGACAGGGTGAATCTGTGGGAGCCACAGCAACAAGAAATGCTTTAAGAAAAGACCCTGATTATATGAATCACCAGGTCTCACACGCACATCTCCGTTTGCTACTCCAGCAGCACTGTCCTAGCACCGAATCTGTTTGGGTTGGAAGGAGTCCTCTGGAATACCCAACGAGAAATCTGACAGTAAGGTTTTTTATCTTTAATTTTTAAAAGCATTCCCCAGTCTTTTCCTCAAGTCAGACCACGGGAAGAACTTTGACCAGAAAAACTTCCCCACAAACTCCCTGATGGATGTTGGGGTTTTAATTCACCAGTGCCTTGAGTAAATGCTCCTTCTTACTCCATGACCATCCTTTCCTCAAAAAGACTCGGGGCTTTTTCTTTCCCTTCTCCTTAATAAATCACTCATGCCAGAATTCCGTGCCTATCTGTGCCAAGGGAAGAGCACAGGTCAGTGTATTTCAGTTTAATGCTGGTTACTGTAGACAAGAAGAAAAAAAGCCTTAAGAAAAGCCCTCAAAACAGCGCAAATATCAATGCCCAACCTCTACACATCTCACTACAAAACCTACAAGTTTCAAAAACGAAAGATTCTTTTGAGTAAATAAACAAAAAAAAAGCTGGACTTGTTCAAGTTTGCACCAAAACAAAGACAACACCCCCCCACAGTTTAAAAAGACCACGCTCATTAAGGTCAGACAAGGGAACGACGGAGCGCAGCTTTCGCCCTGTAAGGCTGAGGGATGCGAATCCACGAGGAAGCTGTACGCCCTGGAACCTCCAACTTACACCAGTACCACCTCCATACCCAAAAACACCTCATTAATGCTCCTACTGTACCTTAAAAGGGACGTTCATTCACCTCTTCACCTCCCCAAGGCGACGGTCAAAGCTTGTTCCGATTAATACCAAACCGGGACGAGGGTGAGGAGTAAACAATCAATCCTTATTAAGGCTGAGGAGTATTCCCGATGCTCCCTGCAAAAGAGGAACACCCAGTGAATGGTTTGTGCCAAGACGAGGGAGTCATTTCACACACATCACTCGTATTAAACAAACAGACTTTTTACTGCTCTGGCTACTTGAGTTTTATTGGGGATAACCGGGATGGCCCCACATAACTGAGATTGCCCCAGACACTAATGTAGGCTCCATATAAAATAAGTTTATCCAAGCATTCCGAGCACAGCTGGAGGAACACCAGCCTGCAGAAGGCATGGAGGTGGTCAAGAAGAACACTGAAGACCACAGCTCAAGGGATTTGGGGAATAACCCAAGTTTAAGCAGCCTGCTAATACACCAGGAGCTAATGAACAACAAAGAAATCAGCCATAAATTGAGAGGACAGGGAACATACATCACTTGGCCTGAAGCTGGAAAGATCTCCATTTCTCCCAGATTTTACATCCAAAACTAGATCACTGCCTTAAAAACGACCTTATTTTCTCTTTTCTTGGGGAAGGGAAGGTTTGTGGGCAGGAGCAGGGCCAGACAGCATCAGTGGGAAAAGGGGATGAGCCTTTCATCCACATCAGCTCTTCTGGAGGCCTGGAAAGGGGGAAGGTGCCTTCCAAGCTATGCTCTGCTCATGAAAACGGCCCTGAAATGGAATTAGGGATGTATCAGCTAGAGCATGTACAGGAGTGAGAGGTGGCTCTTCTGGAGCTGTGGGTATGCTGGCAGGGAGGAGAGGAAAACAATAACTATTTCAGCAGGCTGGGGGAGGGACGAGTGAATTATTCCCTTGGCAACCAGCTTCATGGGACCTGGTTCTCTCCTCAGTTATTCAGTTATGTATATTTGGCTCCTCAGTTACTTTCTGTAGGACTTTTCCAGTTTTAGATTTCGTTTTCAGACCCAAGCTGGTCACATTTTCCACAGGCTGCACAATGCACAAACAAGGCAAGATGCATTTTTATAGGGCAAGGCCATGTCTCAAATAGCTGAAACCACCTATGCTGGTGGAACGCATCTGGCAAAATTTGGCATCCTCCTCAAGGCAGCAAGAGAAAAGCTGATGCTCTTTGTTTTGGTTCTTTATTAGAGCATTAAAGTCCTCTCACAGAGGGTGAGTGCACAGCACCCAAACCACCCACCAGCACCCAGGCAGCAGAACTGATGTCAGAGAGCTCCAAGAGCAGCTCCCAGGATTCCCTTAAACATCTGGGTGTAGGTGATGGGAGACCTTTGGGCTGCAGAGAACCACTGAAAGAACCAACATCCCTGCTCCATCTCAATGCCAGGTTCTAAATCTGCATTTGACAAATGGGATGATCACTTTAGGTATTAGGATTCCTAGATACTGGGAAGGAATTCTTACACATTAGGAAGAAATTCTTCCCTGTGAGGGTGGGGAGGGACTGGAATGGAATTCCCAGAGAAGCTGTGGCTGCCCCAACCCTGAAAGTGTTCAAGGCCAGGTGGGATGGGGCTTGGAGCAACCTGGGATAGTGGAAGGTGTTCCTGCCCACAGCCTGGAATTAGATGGTCTTGAAGATCCTTTCCAACCCAAACCATTCTGTGATTCTACGAACTTATTTATTTTAAGATGTAAAAAGGATTTAGAAAAGAAATTCTGCAGACACAGGGAGGAAGCAGCAGAGCATCCTCTCCCCTGGTGGTTCAGTTGAGCTCCCTGGACTCCCACTCCACCGCTTTGCATTCCCCAACAAATAACCCGGCCCTGCTCATGGCAACGCCGATTCCCGATCCGGCTCTGCAGCAAAACAGGCTCCCTCTAATTATCCCTCAGCCTGACGACATCCAAATGGTGGAACAGGAACATGTCAGGGACTCAAAATGAGGGAGTGTGAAAACAAGCCCGTCTCCTTTCTCCGTTCACACCGCAGGTCCCCGAGCGCACGAGGAGGACTCGCTCCCGCCTGAGTCACTCCCAGCAACAGCCACAGAGAATTCCCATGCAGGAGCTGTTTTTTTTACAAAATTATTTAAAAAAACGAGAGGACGGCGAGAGAGTCACTTTGGGACTGGCAGGAGCAACGGTGTGATGAGAAGGATCAGTCAGGTCCGTGGAGCCTTGTTAGAAGTGATTTATATGCAAGTAGAACAAATATCCCCCCCCCTACTTTTCCAGGAAAACGCCAAATTCCATACTGATTTACACGCTTTCCAATCTCATTGACTTCAGAGGGATCGCCTGCGGTAGGAATCACCGGGCTGTGGCCTCCCGGCAACAGAGTAATCCCTTCATATTCCCCCTTTCAAAAAAGCCCCATCATCCGACCAGGTGCTGCAGCTCAGACCCCAGGAGATGGGTCCCAGCCCTGCAGCAACACTTCTCCTCTCCCTGCCAAAGCTCGGGAAAGGGGGGGAGAAGGGAAATAAAAGTCCACTGATGGAAATGCACGAGAGGCATGAACCCTCCTTCCACCTAATTAAACCCAGATCCAAAAGCTGTTCTGATCCGAGGGCATTAAGTGTTTTTGTTAGGAAGGGCAGGGATAAATGAACTCCTAACTCTGGCCCTAATCTTTTTTTTTTTTTTTTTTTATTGTTTGATTTCTCCCACTTCCTAAGATTTCGGCATTTCCTCGTGATAAGGGAGAGCTCCAGGCTGCCAGCTCATCCCATGCCTTCTCTCCCAGGCATCTGGGCAGATGCTTCCCCCCCAAAAAAAACTCTTAAAAATCACAGGATCTGCTTCTCCATTTAACAAACATCGGTGCAAAAGGCAACTGCTGACCCCACTCTTTCATCACAGCTGTTATTTACAGCTACCAGCACACTGGGAGAGATGATAATAAATGTTTAATGGTCCAGCAAACACCAAGGGCTTTATCTCCAGCCCATTTCCAAGCCTGATCAAATATAATAATCCTTTGTATGTCTGTCTGCCACTTCCCTGGCTTCCTGTGGGATGGTGCTCTACATTGACACATGGATGGGGGTCAGCTATAGGGAAGGGGGGGGGTTACTTTATAGGGACACGATGTTTTCCCTGCCTCCATATCAATTTGTTTCTCCCAGAAGGGCAGGACTATGCACCGACCTGTTGGACCTCAAATTCTATATAATAGGGAAGTGCAGGCAGTATCTGCCTCTAGGATTCAGTGAAGCAGTTATTTATATCGGGATTATTACACATAGGAAGTGGAGAATATGTGGAGGAAGTTGAGAGAAGTATCACTTACTTACAGACTGGGCAGATAAACCACTTCCTCAGCTCTGAAATAGAAGATCTATTCCCCCTCCAATTATAGCTGTGGGTCCATTACTCAATATTCCCTCCCCATGTAAGTCTTACTTATCTTCCAGAGCCTCATCTCTCCCAGATGATACTGTAAATGAGTCATTTGACACACTAAAGCAAAGCAGTTAAGGTTTTATTACTCTATTACACACCACCGTGACAAGCTTCCCCAAAGACCTGATGCTAAATCACAGCCTAATTCCGGTTTGGGAAAGTGATCCTAAATCACAGCCTAATTCTGGTATGGGAAAGTGATCCCAAATCACAGCCCAATTCTGGTTTGGGAATCTCACACGACCCAGAGACAAACACACCCAAAAACACCACAAGGACTTTGCAGGAGAGACCTCACCCATGTGGGGTTCTGTGGCACCATCACCTATTCAACACACAGGTCCCAGGAGCCAGACCTGCTCCATAGTTTTCCAGACCATATTCAACATGTAATTTTTTATTTTCCAGCCTTCAAAGGAGCCTTAAAATCAAGTCCAGGTACTGGTGAGGTCTTCTGATACCTCCAGAGCCAACTGACTCCACCGACACCACCACCCCTTGGCTCGGATGGTGGGAGGGAGCTGCTTCCCAGATCGATCTGGTTAAACTGGAGGGTCCTCTGACTCCAGTCCTTGCAGAAGGAGAAGGGATCAGGGCAGGATTATGTAAAGGAAGGCTGGAGGCCAAAATAAAGGAGCCTGGGGGCAGGGCTGTCATCAGGGCGTAGCTCAGCTGTGCCTCCGCTCACTGGCCCCTTCCCTCCCTCCCTCCCTCCCTCCCCGGGACATTCTTTCGCTCAGCGTGGCCAGGAGGCTCTTGCCGAGGGTGTTTAGAAGCCCACGGAGCTGCCAAAAACCCCCGAATTAGGAGCACGGTGAGAGCTCACAACAAACCCAGCACCGCTGGGCTGCGCGGACCCAAAAAAATCGGGAGAGCCAAAGACCTCCCGGCAATTACACCCAAAAGGTTTCCTGTCTCTGCACGAAATCTTTGTTTGCTTTGGGTTTTAGTGGTAGATGGGAGCACAGACTACAGCTTGTGGGAGATAGGTTGCTGCTGCTAATGCAAAGAGGTTTTTTTCCCCCTTCCCCTCCGAACAGATAAAAGCACTAAAAAAACGCTGCTCTGAAACAGCTTGGTTCTGCGTTCACAGATGGCACCAAAAATTAGCATTATTTATCAGTGGCTTTAGTCATTTTTAAAAAGAAAAACAGATAAAAGAAGACATGAACCTGAATTAAGTATATTTCTTCCCTTTTTTTTTTTTTTCTTTGCAACTGATATTTCAAAATGCAGCAGGGAAAGAGGGTCTTGCAGAGCTTTAGGAAACTATGCTAAAAAAAAAAAAAAAAGAAAAAAAAAGAAAAAAAAAGATACATTTGCCCAAGAAGGAGAATGAAAACAAGCAGAACAATAAGAGTCACGGAAGTTTGCTCTGAGGAAGGTGAAAGGAGGAAGCAAGCAAAGAAAAAACACACAGCATAAAGACAGAAATTACACCAAAACAGCAGGAGAAGGATTACTGAGCCATTTCACATTTTTACAGCGCTGCACGCAGCGAGGGAGGTGTGATCACACACGGCTGTGCGATGCCAAATGTAGCTGCATTTGTTGCACAGTCACACCCCTACAGAGGGCTCAGCCCAGCCCTTGCATCTCCTCGGGACCTCAACCCCCTTATCTCAGAATCACAGAGCATTTGAGGTCGGAAGGAACCTCTGGAGGCCGCTTGGTCCCACCCCCTGCTCAGCAGGGCCACACAGAGCCGGCTGCCCAGGACTGTGTCCAGATAAACTCTGAGTATCTCCAAGGATGGAGACTCCACAACCTCCCTGAGCTACCTGTGCCAGTGTTTGGTCACTCTCACTGTCAAAACGTGTTCCCTGACGTTCACAGGGACCCTCCTGTGTCTCAGTGTGTGCCCATTGTCCCCTGTCCTGTCACTGGGCACCACAGGGCAGAGCCTGGCTCCGTCCTCTCTGCACCCTCCCTGCAGGTGTTGGTGGGCACTGATGAGACCCCCGGAGCCTTCTCTTCTCCAGGCTGAGCTGTCCCAGCTCTCTCAGCCTTTCCTCAGAGCAGAGGTGCTCCAGTGCCTCCCCTGGGCTCTCTGCAGCCTGTCCCTGTCTCTCTGGTGCTGGGGAGCCAGAACTGGACCCAGTGCTGCTGATGTGGCCTCACCAGTGCTGGGCAGAGGGGCAGGACCCCCTCCCTGACCTGCTGGCACTCCTTTTTCTCTCACAGCCCAGGACACCCCTGCCCTTTGTCACAAGGGCTCAGGGTCAGGTTGGTGCCCACCAGGACCTCCAGGTCCTCCTTCCCAGCTGGGTGGCCCCAGCACAGACTGATTCCCTGAGGA
>NW_020956155.1:141322-156644 GCF_003031625.1 Empidonax traillii | reverse complement strand
CCAGTGCTGGGCAGAGGGGCAGGACCCCCTCCCTGACCTGCTGGCACTCCTTTTTCTCTCACAGCCCAGGACACCCCTGCCCTTTGTCACAAGGGCTCAGGGTCAGGTTGGTGCCCACCAGGACCTCCAGGTCCTCCTTCCCAGCTGGGTGGCCCCAGCACAGACTGATTCCCTGAGGAATTGCAGTGAAACAGCAACTGCAAGAAAGAGAAACACTTGCAGGCCACTACAACGCCCGCTGTCAGACGGGAAAGCTCATCCCCACAGAGCTTAGTTCAGATGAAGGACAAACAAAAAAAGGCACAGAGAGCATCATATGATAAATAGGCATAATTTTCTCCAGTAGTGAAGCCTGTCCTCGCTGCAAGGACTTGCCATTTCCTCCCAGCACAAATGGATTACTCATGGACAAGAGAAGCCAGGGGCAAAATTAACTCTTGGAGCCCAGCATGTCCCTGGAGATGAGCTCAATCCCAGCCTGCACCTTCCCTCCCAGCACACAGACCGGGAGCCTGATGGCCTCTTTGATTGCTTCCATCAACCACAATAATTACTTTAATTTTTAGCTCCCTGATTTTGGCAGAGACTCTCTTAAAAGCCGAAGGAAGAACAATTAAATGCAAGAATTAAGTGAAACAAGGTGCCAACAAGGGCTTGGTGTCTGCCCCTCTTCCCTTAAGTGGGGGGTGGAAGATTAAGTGCTCAGCACATGGGCTCCTGAGAAAGCCTCCAAAGGGAGGAACCCTCAGAAGAGATCCAAAAAGCCTTTTTCTTAATAGAAACCATCCAGAACTTTGCCAATAACAAAGCTAAATCCTCCCCAGCAGGACTGGGGAGATGGAGCCTTGGCTTCAGCTCCCTCGTGGGGCTCAACAGTACAAATCCAACACGGCAGGGAGAGCAGCCTGGTCAGCCCAAGGTCTGCTCTGATGTTGTGCTGCTGGGCAGCCAAACATGCAAGTCACTAGTCCAAGGAGTACAGAGTGCAGTAATTTATGGAATTACCTACCTATTTATGGAATTCTGGCCACGGCCCTCCTCCTCAGGATTTTAACGTGTTTATTCATTGGACTTGAGGAACCCACAAGAGACGTTGCTGGCAAGAGGGACTAGGACACAATTCCTTCCCTTTTATGTTCTCACGTGCTCAGGTTGGGGTGGCAATGAGGGACACAGCACCTGTGCTTCACACAGCCAGACGGTGCTGCAGGTTTCTCACCGAGGATCAAAGGAGTAGGAAAACAACACCTTGGTCCCCCAACGAGCCCAGGATCCCGGGATCACAGTTCTGATCTTAATTTAATTTCATTCATATTTTTGAAGAACACAGGTCATCAAAAATTGCCTCTTACTCAAGAATAACAGCTGCATGACAGTCACATTCCAAGTTTTCTACTCATTCCTGAATTCAAAAGCAAGGCCGAGGAGATGCACCATTAAGTCCAGTTTCCTTATTTTTGAGAACAGGTATAATTACCCCCAACTTCACAGAAACCAGCCACTCCTAGAGAAGTGACCTGACAAACAGCGAGATGACAGAGGCAGCAACAAAAAGCCCACTCACCCTGCCACTGGTCTCATGCCTCACAAAAAACAACTGCCTTCCCACCCAGAACTAAAGGTTACAACTACAGAGAGAATGAGTCAAGCCGGAAAGACCTATTTAAAAAAAAATGGGAAAAAAATGGAAAAATTAAAAAGTTTTATGAAAACACGCAGGTTGTATAACGCAGGAGAGAGAGAGAGAGAGAGGCCATTTCTGCACTGCACCTTGTTTGCTCGCGCTTTGTCTCAGCTGCCAACCAACAAATTAAATACTTCACTTAAAACTTCGCTCATCTAGTACCTTTAATACTTCACTTAGTCACTAGAAACAGAACATCTGTTTTGCTCTGAGGCTTTCGGCAGTGACTCAACGTTATCTGCAGTGCTGGACTGCTGGAGATGAGCGCTCCTGAGTTTTTCCCAACCCCGCTCCTCCCCACCCCTTAGCAACAGGGAGGAGAAATCAGCCGGCCTAAAAAAAAAAAATTGCATTGCAAAATCAATGACAGCTGGATACGAGTCGAGGAGGAAGCGCAGGACGCGGGGAGGTTTCATCCTCAGCTGGGAACAACCTGGCTGAGCTCCCTGGGATCGATACACCTTTGGCCTTCCGGGCTCTGGAGAAGCGGGAGCCTCCCGCTGCGTTTACAGCGAGCTCGATAAACGCGCCGCAATTAAAACGACCCCAGCGGCCTCCCGGCGTGTGTGCACCCCCCGACAAGGTTCATCTGTGATTTAACCTCCGCTCCAGGCTCCAGGCTCCAGGCATCGCATCTCCATTGGCGGGGAAGCTCCCGAGGTGGAGGCACAGCTTTGGGGGGAGAGGATGCGGCAGCAGGAAATATCCCGGCACCCAGGGACCCAATTAACCCGCCGATAAAAGGCTCCAGCGTCCCATTACCAACGGAAGACGCTGCGCCTGCACAGAGGCACGCCTGGGAAAGGGACTCCAAGGATAACATATGCTGAGTGTATGTGCAGGGGAAGAGCCCGGGCACGGTGATTCTTGTCCTGCTGGAAGGGAAGGGATCTGGGCAGCGTCCAAGTGAGCCGACGAGCACATCGTTCAAAGCCACTTCCCACCCCCACCCCGTGCGCAGGGATGATCCTGCCGCTCGTTCAGTGAGTGAGTATTTCCCCTGGAAGAGCATCGGGCATAAAGCAAAGCCAAAGATCTCCACCTCACCCAACGGGGGCTATAAAACAGCCCCCACGGGTCTGAAAGGCGGATACTCAGGTTGGCTTTATGGGCGTTTCACAGAATCACAGAATTCGGTTTTATGGGGTCTCACAGAATATCCTGAGCTCGAAGGGTCCCACAAGGATCATCAAGCCCAACTCCTGTTTCAGTCTTCTCCCCCACCAGAGGTGGGCACACCACACTGGCAGAAACACAGAATCAATTTGGGTTGGGAAAGACTTCAGAGATCATCAAGTCCAACCTATGACCAGCCCTCACCTCGTCACCCAGCCCAGATCACTGAGTGCCACTTCCAGTCTTTCCCTGAACACCACCAGGGATGGTGACTCCACCACCTCCCTGGGCAGCCTATTCCAATGTTTAATCACCCTTTCTGTGAAGAATTTACTCCTCATGTCCAACCTGAGCCTTCCCTGGCACAACTTTAGACTACAAGGGGTTTACTGGGAGGGTTTTATGATCCACTTCACCCTCACATGAAGATAAGGGCACTGCCATTGAGGATGTGGATATCAATCCACTGGGGAACAGAGGTCCAAAGGGAAATCTGAGGAAATTCCCTACTGCTGGTTCCCCCTGAGCACTTTAACCTCCGAGAGGTTTTCCTCTCCTTCAATAAAATCTTAAAACTGAGTGTGGATAGGGAGACAGCCTGAGACCCTCCCAGTGTGCAGGACAGACCTCATCCATGAGCCATTTAAATCAGTAACTCCAACAGCAACACGCAGCAGGTCTAGGAAGCAAGGTCAGACCCGCACCAGCACGTACCATTTTCTCCCCAGACACTTCTCAGTCTCCAGCATGGACTGCTTCAACCCAGGGACCTTTATATTTCCTTACCAAGAGTTTATCCAGTCACCTCTTAGATCCATGTACGTTTTTGAGCATCCTACAACAAGCAGCAGCACAGGCTGCCCAGAGAAGCTGTGGCTGCCCCATCCCTGGAAGCGTCCAAGGCCAGGTTGGATGGGGCTTGGAGCAACCTGGTCTAGTAGAAGGTGTCCCTGCCCATGGCAGGGGTGTGAAACTGGATGATCTTTAAGGTCCCTTCAAACCCAAACCATGCCGTGGTTCTGTGATTAACACAAGCGGTGGAAGTGCTTACAGACACTGACAGCACACAGAGGGAGGAGGTGCCACCAGGGCAGCACCATCATCTCCAAAAATCACGATCCCCAGAGCTCCCAAAGCTCTTGAGCCCTCACCCCAGACACTTGACAGCGTTTGACACAGACCACAGCGAACGAGTGTTGCCGTGCCAGTCCCCAAGGATTCAAACTGGGCTCCTCATCAGAGCCTCTGCGGGCAGCGAAGCAGCAGAACTGGTTTGCAAAGAGAGAAAAGGGAAGAAAACACAGATGACTCTGATAACATGTCTAATTAATAAAGCATAAACGAGACGGGCTGGTTCAGGCTGGGCGTCCCATCTGCTCCGACTCCGGCCGGGATGGTTCCCATCTCCACGAGCACCACTTCCCATGCAGATATTCCCCTGTGCTGACAAGCCAAAGATGTGCCTTCATCACCCAGGCACGCACACTCTACTGTGGTATTACTGCACATCCCTGTGCTCTTTTCCTTAGGAAAAAGGGGATGGACAACGAAAAATATGAGTGACCAGTATGTAAAGGACGGTCCTGAGGCACCAAGGCCACGTCCCAGGAACCAAACACAAGGGTTTGGTATGAGTTTGCTGCATCTTCATAGTCCTCCATGTCCTCTAGAGAGGTACTAACCTATCTTTAAAGACTTAACCCCAAAACAGTTAATATTTTTTAATCTGTTGCATTTTGACGTCGCCATCAGCTTATGTGAACTTCTATGGTGTAAATGCTGATTTATAAAGATTTATTTGTGGAGTGATTAGGTCCAGCTCCCTAAGGCTAGCAGTTAAAATTATGATGCTACAAGATCAGGTCCAGACAAGGTCTCGATCTCTGCATCTTTCTGGTCCTTCTTTTGAAAAAATAAGCGGAGAAGACACAAACAGGAGACTCCCAGTAATGGGAAACATCCAGACACTCTCACCAACGTGCACCCTGGCCCTTAAAAGCTTCAACAAAAGGAAAAAGAGAGTAACAAAAGGGAGCAACAGGAAAACAGTGGCCAAGTGGTGCTGATAGTTCTGGTGCTTTCTGGGGACAGGCTGACTCATTGTCCCCAGTTAAAGCCCTAACACCAACACCAGTCAGTCTGCTGGCACTGGGAGCTCATGGGTTTTGCAGGTTTCATTGCCACAGGTGGATTCAGTGAAAATGGAAACCTTTCAAAGCGAGTAAATCCTTCAGAGGCAGAGAGGAGACTACAGCCAGTTCCAGGTAAGCTTCATCACTACATCCATGGCCACACCAGCTGTTGGCACCTGCTCCCAAAAAAACCAGCAAGAATCAGACCCTGAAAAGATAATCCACTACATTCTTTTTTAAAAAAAATGGGAGTGAATGAGCAATGTCCTATTGGGAAAGTCCACACCACACCTACGATGGCAGAGAAGAAAGAAATCAACCTGGTGCTCAACCCAGGCAAAGGGGAACGCCAAGGCTTTATTAGAGGAAAATCTTGAGTAACTTGGATGCAAACAAGCTCATCTCCACCTGGGATGCCAAGATCCTTTCACTGTCTTCCTACTGAAGAGGTATGAAAGTCGAAAAGGTCTGACCTGCACTCAGGGCTGGCTCGAGGAAGGACCAGGGAGGATTTGCCATCGCAGGAGAATCCGCAGCCCGAGCCACCGAGCTCCAGCTGGGACATCCGACCCTTATGGCTCCCTCCAGCCCAGCTTCTGTCTCCACAGCCCTCAAAATTCAACAGCAACAAACTGCTGCTCGTAAATCGCAGTTGCTACACCGAGAATTGTCGCACATCGCAGTGTCAGAGGAACAACAACGTGGCGATGGCGAAATCCCGCGGCACAGATTTGTTCTCCAGACTCAAAGCTAAATGCAGACAGAGCATGTGGGTGGCTGGAACTTCATCCCGAGGAGGTCAACCAACACAGGAAGCCTTAGCTGCACTGGAATAGTTAAGATTTCAGGCAAACTACTTAAAAGCCAGCAGTTCTCCTCAGGAAATGGACAGTAAGTTGCTGGCAGCATCCTGGAAGCCTTTCCTGTGACCAAGAACTGGTCAGTGAGGAATGGAGCTAACTCAGGTACAGGCACAAAATAAAAGGCCCCAGAAGAGAAGCTGAACTGGAACTTGCTGACTAAGCTGAGCTGGTCTGGGGTGGGGGGCCAGGGGAGCAGCCAAGAGCTCTGGAATAGGCACAGAAACAAGTTTCCACGGGAGTATGTTGCTTTAAAGTCAGATGTATGAGATCATCTTGTCCCCTTGAGTATGTTGTTTCCTAATGTTTTGCCCAGACCGATCGCAAATGTCAAAAGCAACGGTTGGTTCTGCTGGTTTTGGGGGTTTTTTTGGACTACCCTGAGTCCCTGCAGAGCCAGTCGAGGATGGGAATTGTAGGCTCTGTTCTGTCTTTCACATTACAAATGCAATTACCTCTGCAGCCTGTTTACAGCGTCTCCTGTCAGGATGATTCTGCAAGAGGCTGAAGGAACAGCTTGCCTTTCAAAGGGAGTTAAGAAACATTCCTGCGAGTCCTTCCCTGCTCTGTGATCACGTGCTGATGAAATTTAAGAAAAGTGCAGTCCCGAGGGAAGAGCATCCCTTGGGGAAAGCTGCTCACCCTGCCTTCTAAAACGGATGTGAAATGCCCTTGCAAAGTACAGAATTTCCTCCGCAAAAATCTGAACCCTCTTGCTTTTCAATCCTCTCACCCAGACAATGAAGAAAAACCTTCAGTACAAGAAGATTTTGAGATGCAAGAGACAGTTTGGGGATGGGCAGGCTTGTCCTACCTGGATGCAAGAGATGCCAGGTCAAGCAAAACAATAAATGTTAAGGCTAGTTCTGCTCCTCTTCCCAGACATGAAGGCAGCAAGCATCTTGGAGTTAGCTCTTGGATAACTGCAAGTGGAAATTAGCACTACAAGCTGGAAACATCTGGATACAGACAGTTAAACAAGATAGTATCAGTAGGTCACATCTGTTTTCCACATTTCCATTTCAGCCTACCCAGAGGCAGGAGTCGGGCGCTCGGGGCACCGGCCGGAGTCGGGAGCTCTGTGGTGGGTTACCTGGGGTTCTCTAAGCTGGATGACCACACAGGTCTCTGCCACCAGGTGGGAGCTCCTTTTTTCCTCCACCTCCCACCCCAGGCAGTGCCAGAGCTGCCCGTGCCAGGCTCTGTGTCAGCCACAGCGGGATCAGCTCACCTGCCAAAGCGCCAGCCGGGACAGGGTGCCGTGCCGGAGCCTGGCCCCGCGCCAAGGAAAGCAAGCTGAGGTGCCTTGCCCCATCACCAGACGTGGTCCAACATGTGCAGAAAGGAGGGAACAGGAAAATAAACTCTTCCAGAGCAACACCAACTCCATCTTACATCAGCTCAACTCTGTCACGAAACGGCCCGTCAGCTCCTCACGCTTTCCTTTCCTTTTGGCACCGGGGCAACAGCCCTCCCTCAGCCAGGGAATAACCAGGGAGCTGTGCCTGAGCCCCAGAGAACACCCCATTCTGACAAGACAGGGCTTGACTCCCCTGTTATTAAGCAGGAAGTGGGAATTCTAAGTACAAATACTAAGGGTGAAATAGGCACAGCTGGCACCGAGGTTAAAGGGAGGTTGCAAGACAGGACTGAAAGAGAAGAGGGTTAGATTGGATATAGGGGTGAAGTTCTTCCCTGTGAGGGTGGGGAGGCCCTGACACAGGTTGGGCAGAGAAGCTGTGGCTGCCCCTGGATCCCTGGAAGTATCCAAGGTCAGGTTGGACAGGGCTTGGAGCAACCTGGAATAGTGGAAGGTGTCCCTGCCCAGGGCAGGGGGTGGGACGAGATGGGCTTTAAGGTCCCTTCCAACACAAACCATTCCATGATTCTGTGACTAAACCACCGATTTCAGCTCACGGCACATGCCTGGTAATCAAAGATGACAAGGTTTAGCAGTTTATTATTAGTAATGAAGCCTTTCTGTCAGGAAAATGTAGAAGTGTTGCTTTCTCAGCTGCCCACTACCTACAGTGAGCTGAACAAGCCCCACTTCCCAGGAAATAAGTTCCTTTTGGATCAGGCAGTGGACAACTCAAGTGGGAAGAGGTCAGCATCACGAGGCACATCAGGTCTAATCACCAAGCACGAGACTTCAGGCTCAGGGCATTTCAAAGGCCAGCATTTCTCAATAAACACGGGAGCACCAACTGCTTTCATTTCACATCCCTCCCCCTTTCCCCAGGGGTGACAGGCAGTCTGGTGTGACACAACAGGAATACACCAGCCCCTCCCTGGACACCAAATCTGTGAGCGGGGCTTTGATAAATGGGAGGAGGGAAGTGAAGGAAAGGGAAGTGTAGGAAAGTTCATGGAAGAGAGCTCACAGAAGACAGGAATAATAAAGAGTTCAAACTCGGCAGCCAGGAAAGACTTAACAAATAGGCATCTTTGCACTCAAGAGCTGCTGACAAACAGCCCTGCCCAGAGGAAAGAAAAATCACAAGTGGAAGGATTAAGTGGGCAAGTGCTTTGACGTAAGTGTGATTTTGTCAACGGAGATAATTTAGGGAATGGGTTCGTAAAAGCAGAGGATGCCTGTGAGGAGGACTGGCTTCAAGGCCAGGCTGGATGGGGCCTGGAACAACCTGCTCTAGTGGGAGATATCCCTGCCCATGGCAGGGGGCTGGAATGAGGTGGTCTTTATGGTCCTTTCTAACCCAATCCATCCTAAGAATGGCAGCACCACTTGGGAGCTCTCCTGCACGAGGATTTTAAGGCGCCTGCTCAGCATCGCTGGGATCTGAGCAGGGAGAAAATTCAGCCCAAATTTAGACCTGTACGAGCTCAGTGCCTCCAGCTGGCACACCTGCAGTGCTGGAGTTTGGGATTCTGCAGTGCCACGTGCCAGGGCATGGGGGAGAAGAGAGGGTTTGGCAGCTGGAGACCAAGAGGGAAGGAGGAGACAATCCATAACACAAGCCATGAATTTAGCTCCAGAATAGGATGGGCCGAAATTGCACCCAAAAATAAATTCAAGTGGCTCTTATGAGCAAGGACAGATTTAACCACCACACACATCTTCAGTTCCTGTCCCCCAAACCGTCATTCCCAATGCTCTCACTTCTTTCTAGATGGAGATCCAAGCGCCTCTGTGACCAGGCACAGCTCAGAGCAGGTTTTTGGGGTCAGATCCAGGATGGAAGCGACAGAGTGTCTGAAGGGAGAGCACAGTTCAAGTGCTTTGAAAGCTCTGGAGTGCTTTATTCAATGTTTTGACTGCTTCAAAGTAAAAGCAGGGCCCAGCTTCCAAAAATACGTGAAGTAAAACCATCAGCAATGAGAAAAATTGATTCTAACGTAACATCCAACACCACGGTTTGATGGGGTCATTTGTAACCTCCCATCAAGCGACCACAGGCAAATTGGGTTGGTCAGGGATGCTTCAGAACTGGCTGAAGTGCAAGAGGGTGACTGGAAGAACTTCCTCCAAGAGGGACACAAACACCTCTGTGCCTTTGACAGTTTGTGCCACAGCAACTGTCAGAGGCCACGCAGCCTCCCCAGGGCTTGATTTGCTCTCCAAAAGTCTCCAAAAACCCACCAGAATGAATGAGCCCAAGGGTCTGAACTTTGACTCTCCCCAGAGCAGAGGCTGCAGGACCTGTGGAGGGCGGTGGAAGGGAAATCAGTGTCCCTGCTGCTCATGGTACATCTGCTTCAACCCTGCAGCCGAGGCTGGCATTCCCACCTTTAATAAGGACAGGGAGGGACATGGAGCACTGAGCTCTGGATGCCAGGTGCTCCCTCGGGAGGTGAATCTCTCAGTGAGTCACATCAAAGCATCCCAGAGGAGCTGAGCTGCCACTTGTCACCTCCACAGCAAAACAATCCTCCTGCCCCAACAGCCCAGTCCTGTCAGTGCAAACGAAGCTCCAGGAATGCTTGAAAAGATCAGTAACAATTCCTGTGACAGGCAAAATGGGGGGGAAAAAAAAAATGTGGAAGTGGTAGCCCTCTTCCTACCCCTGGGAAAATGGCATGGCCATGACCATCCAGGGGGCTGGAAACAGCTGAAGTGACGTGGAAAAGTGTTGGATGGAGGATGGGACCGGTCACAGCCACAACAAGCCTGGTGAAAGTATCCCAAGATGACCTTTCCATGCTGGACTGAAAATTGTGGAATAACAGCCACAAGGCCATGGAAGCTGCTTACTGTGCGACCACCCGTGTCCTTCATTAGTTAATTACTGACATTTCTATGACTCCATCGCCTTAATGAAGCGGCAGGAGGGGGAAAATTCAATATCAAATATAAAGAGATCTCAGCTGGGCAGCAATACCTTCCCCTGGCACGGGTGGGTGGAATTTCAGCACACAGGAGCTTAAATTCCCTTAAATCCCTGCTACCTCTCTTGGCCTGTGGGCACTGAACAGCCCAAAATGAAATCCCCCCTGTGCACACACACAGCACCACGAGCCCCCTCAGAGGATGAATCCTTGAAGGCTTCAAAACACAGTTTTAAAGATTCTCTCCCGAACTGAGCCAAATTGTCAGTGGGTGGGATTTGCACCCTCCAAACACAAGAGAAGCTGTGGCTGTTCCATCCCTGGAAGTGTCCAAGGCCAGGTTGGATGGGGCTTGGAGCAACCTGGGATGGTGGAAGGTGTCCCTGCCTGTGGCAGGGAGTTTGGAATGCGATGGTCTTTAGGGTCCCCTCCATCCCAAACCATTCCCATGATTCTGTGAAACTTGGGCACCCTGGATTATTGGCAGCACAAGGCAGGAACTTGTTTTGGGCAGCAGAGACACTTTAAACAGATCAAACTACAAGTTTTGTGTTCTGGTCTGCTGTGCTGCCCAGAGTCACCTGCCCAGTCATGTCACCTCTAATGAGTCCACAAGCCACCAAGCCAGGCCCCACCTCGCCAGAGCCTCTTTCCACATGAGCCAAGCACGTTAATCTCCAAAGATCCCATGCTGGCAACTCCAAATCCCCTCCACAAAAATAAAACCACTCCAAATTACACATACCAAAGCAGCCGAGAGCGAGTATTGAGCAACTGCAAAGTTCCTGGCTTCCCTTAAAACCAGTCATGGTCTTGCAGTAACTTCAAAAAAAAAACCCAAAAAACCCATGGAATAGGTCAATTCCCGGGTTTTGGATGCAGAGGAGCTCGGCCTTCCCGTCACTGCTGAGGCTGCCTGGCTGCAGCTTCCAGCCAGCCATCATCAGACCTGTGTGGCTCATCTCTGAAGCACTTTTTTCCCCCTCAGGACCTTCCACCTCTCCTATCCACTTGTGCACAGACTCCCTCGTCCTCCGGCCACCAGCTGGTCAAGCCAGCTCAGTTTTCGCAGTCAAAATTCAGTTTCTCAGCCTTGAAGTTCAAAAGGAGGGAGAGATTCGTTCAGGGGGCTGGGCTTCCTGGCTTTGCTCCAGGTGGGGGTTGGTGGTGGTAGAGAGGGAATGGAAATGGATGTTTTTGGAGACCCTAATTACACGCTGTGTAATTCCTCAGTGGAGGCTGGAGGCTCTGCCAGCACCCTGCCTGCAACTGCTCTCACACTCAGGACCAAACTATTTTCAAAAATGATGAGCACAAACGAGCTGGGTGATGGGTGAAGGGTTTCATTCAGGTTTGCAGTGAAAAAGAGCCATCAATCTACCAGGGTTGTGTCCCACAGGAGCCCAAGAACCCCCCTCGGCAAGATGCTGAGAATCCCCAAACCTCCTCGATATGGACAAGGGGAAGGGGCTGGAGCAGCAGGAGCAGCTGAGGGAGCTGGGGGGGCTCAGCCTGGAGAAAAGGAGGCTCAGGGGGGACCTTCTGGCTCTGCAACTCCCTGACAGGAGGGGGGAGTGGGGGGGGCTCGGGCTCTGCTCCCAGGGAACAGGGACAGGAGGAGAGGGAACGGCCTCCAGCTATGCCAGGGGAGGTTTAGGCTAGATATTGGGGAAAATTTCTTCTTGGAAAGGGTTGTCCAGCCCTGGCACAGCTGCCCAGGGCAGTGGTAGAGTTCCCAAAAGCCATGTTGATGTGGTACTTGGAGACAGGGGTCAGTGTTGGCCTTGGCAGTGCTGGGGAAATGGTTGGAATCGATGGTCTTAGAGGGCTTTTCCAACCCAAACAATTCCATGATTCCATGATTTACATGGGAATGCAGACCAAGCAGCACCTGGCAAGATCAGGTCCAGCCACGTGTTTCAATTAACACTGACTTAAAGCTCCAGTGAAAGCAATGCTGGGCAGAGGAGCATTGCAGGGAATGCAGCAGCTTTGGAAAATGGGAGAGGGAATTTGCAGGGAATGGTGCTGGGGCTGCAGCCCCTCCATGGAGAAACCACCACCCTTCCTTACAGCACGTTCCTGCTCTGGAGCCTGCTGCCAGCTCACCACGGGCTCCTCCTGGAGCAGCATCCCAGTGTTGGGCAACGGGGCAGCATCAGGTGCTCCATCCCACACTGCTCACTCAGCTGTGTGAGAAGGGAACGAGGACAGAGCGCTCCAAGGTTCCCCTTTCCTCGCCACAAACAGGCCGAGATCCAGCTGAGGATGCATCCTTTTCAGCCAGCTCCCTGCATTTCACAATTTATCTTCAAGTTTCCACAGGAAGAGGGCAACATATGGGGAGTTACATAAACTCGAGCAACCCCCACAGAACATCGTGGAGGGGAAAAAAAAAAAAGGCAAATACCTCTGCACAGGCACAGAGCCCGGTCTAGAGCAAACCCTCAGCTGTGTCATGGGTAAGAACTGGACACAAGCAGCAGTATCAGATAGTCAGGTGCTTCCACAGCCTGCTCTAGGTGGATCAAGAGGTCTGTCCCCTTCGTGCACGTGCACACCGGAGTCACCCAGAGCTCCCCTGCAGCCCCGGCTGAGGGACATCAGTTCCTGCAGGGACCCCCACAACAGCCACCCAGAGGGATGGAGACGCTTGAGGACCCTCCAAACCATTTTAATGTGCTGAGGGACCCAGGTGGAAAGTGTTCAAGCAGCCAACAGGTCTGTCATCCTCTCTGGAGCCTCGTCCGAGGAGGGGATGGGAGGGATGAGAGAGGATGAGTGTGCCTTTTAGTTACCCCCCCCCCCCCAGGAAAGCAAAGATTCACCTTAACCCTTCCAAAGCTGCCTTTCTCTGTCAGTTAGCTCTTGCCTATTTTATTATCTTAGTTTTTATTCATTTGGATGCTGAGTTTTGGGAGGCCAGACGTGCCCACTCAGCACAGCCCGAGTCCGGACACTGCTGCTACACAGACCAACAGCTGGGCCACAGATTCCACCTCCAGGCACCTGCTGGAGTAAAAAAAATAACTCCTACACAACCACTGAAGACCAAGCCAGGTACAGAAAGATGATAAATGAGGTTCTTTTCCCAGGGGACAAGGGACAGGGCGAGGGAAAACGGCCTCAAGTTGTGCCAGGGGAGGTTCAGATTGGATAGAAGGGGAAAATTTCCTCACCAAAAGGGTTTCAAGCACACTTCTAGATAATCTTAGAAAACAATTTAACCTCTCTAATCCCAGTCTCAATCCTCCAGCTAGCTGAGTATCCAAAACCAAGCTGCTGCCACCAAAGATCCCACCCAGTATTCCCACCCTGCCTGGAATGAGGATGCAAATTCTACACGGCAACTGGGATTAAAAACATCTATTTTGCCTGTAGCCAAATAGGTTTAAAGTCTCCTCAAAAGAAAATCTTGAGGATTATCCATGCTTTCCAATTTATTATTCATTCGTAACTCATCTCTGTTCATCTCTAATTCATCCTGGAGGGGCTAGCTTTAGTGTCTGCCCTGGGAGGGGCATGAAGCTCCAGCATTTGGACTAAAGTTGTACTTCTGAACCTCCAAGAGCAGCCAGTTTGCAAGAGAGTGAAATCCAGAGGCTCTGAGACACACCACATGTTCAGCAACACTGGAAAACACACGTGAATATATTTATTTTCAGGCTTCTCAAAGACATCCGCAAGAGCTTCGCTTCTGGAACCCAAGTGAGATGATTATCTGCTGGCCTGATAAAAACATGACTCAAATTGTAGAGCAGCAGGGAATTTTTGCAGGCTGTCCTGCCATGCGCTATCACCAGAAAAAATTTATGGTACCTCAAAAACCTTCAGGTCGAGAGCCAGGATATCCCTGTGCCTGGAACAAGAGGCTGCGCTTTCCCAGAGCGCTGCTGGAATCTTCAGAAACCACTGAAATGCTCTTCTTTTATTTAAAAATGAAACAAAACAAAACAAAAAAAAGGCAAATCCTGTTCTTCATATTTCTCCTCTTACTCAGTGAGATTTACTTACTGGAGGTTTGCAGCCTTCCAGAAACCTCTAACAGCAGTAGGACTGCCCCTTTTGCCCCATGTTTTGCTGAGTGTCTCGGGTCACCCTGGCACCAGCAGCCAGACCTGAGTGTCCTCCTGGCTTTTCTTCCACCCTTTTCACTGCCTTGGCAGGTGGCTTCTTCCTCCAGCTCCATTTCTCCTGTCCCTGGTCCAGGGCTGGGTCTGCACAGCAGAGTTTCTCATGGATGGAGTAAGAGCAAGCAGGATTTACAGCTGGTTGCAACCACGCTGAGGCCAGGAGCAGATTTCCTGGCTGCAGAACCCTCTCTGACAAGCACCACGGTGTCATTTACTGACACAAATCGGTCCCATCAGCCCTGAGCCGGCCACAGGTTGTGAATGAGGTGTTTGAAATCCCCCAGAGTAGGAATTGAGACACCAACTCTAAAAACACAAGGGTGGAAAGCAAGGGATGGACCCCACACATTCCCAGGGATTAATTACAGGAAGATCTCTGCTGCTTGGTTTACAAGTTCACCACTGTGGCCTGTTGGAGAGAGTCCAGAGGAGGCCACCAAGATGATGAGAGGGCTGGAGCAGCTCTGCTGTGAGGAAAGGCTGAGAGAATTGGGATTGTTCAGCCTGGAGAAGAGAAGGCTCCGGGGTGACCTAATCGTGGCCTTCCAGGTCCTGAAGGGAGCTGACAAGGAAGATGGAGAGGGACTATTTGAAAGAGCCTGGAGAGACAGGACAAGGGGGAATGGCTTCAAATTGAAAGAGAATAGCTTTAGATTGGATATTGGGAAGAAATTCTTCCCTGGGAAGGTGGTGAGGCCCTGGCACAGGTAGTTCTGAGAAGCTGTGCCTGCCCCATCCTTGGAATTGTTCAAGGCCGGGTTGGGATGGGGCTTGGAGCAATCTGGGATAGTGGAAGACGTCTGTGCCCACGGCAGGGGGTGGGACTGGATGATCTTTAAGGTCTCTCCCAACCCAAACCATCCTGTGACTGTATTATCAGCGTCCCCAGAAGATGCCACGCTGGGTGCACAACAGACAAGTGAGGATGGTTGGGTGCCATTCCTGGGGAGACCCTCTACAAGCTGCCTTCTAGGGCAGATCCCCAACTCCCTGGGATCAGCATCTGAGCACAGGCCCAGGGAGACATCCTGCCCTCAGCAGTTACTCTCTGCAGCCCAGGAGCAAGGTCACCTCGGATGGGGTGGAGCCCAGAGCCAGCCAAACCCCTGG
>NW_020956155.1:124793-140978 GCF_003031625.1 Empidonax traillii | reverse complement strand
GGGTGCCATTCCTGGGGAGACCCTCTACAAGCTGCCTTCTAGGGCAGATCCCCAACTCCCTGGGATCAGCATCTGAGCACAGGCCCAGGGAGACATCCTGCCCTCAGCAGTTACTCTCTGCAGCCCAGGAGCAAGGTCACCTCGGATGGGGTGGAGCCCAGAGCCAGCCAAACCCCTGGGGTTTAGAACATCACAACAATCCTAACCCAGAGACTGTTTCAAAACATCGGGTGTGATATGGGAGGACAGTCATCCTTGGGGGAGGCTGGTTCAACCCCAGAGCAATCCAGCCCTGATTGATTCACTGCTCATACCTGGATTAAGGTTTCCTGTCACCTATTACTTAACTTGGATACACAAAACCTACAAGCTGGAACACGCTGAACCCTGTTTTCCACCCAGGTATGCACCTCTGCAATCAGCCTCTAACATAATTTTATCCATGTAGTTGGAGAGTGTCAAGCAGCATTTTGGACCCCCAAGGTCTTAAAACTCTCTGTTTAAGTAGCATCCATCAGCCAAAGCTTCTGGTGGTTGGGTATCCAGACACTGGGAAGTCCATCTCTGGCCAGATTGGGATTTCCAGGCTAGACATCTCCCATTTCCAACACCTCCAGGACTCAGCCTGGAGAGATGTTCATGGCCTCAGTGCTCACAACCCCATTAGCAAACACTGAACCTACCAGAGACAGGCAGGGGTGATCCCCCCTGTGGAATTCACCTCATGCTCTCCAGGAAAACGCTGGGAAGGCAGGGAGGATGCCTGCACCTCCCCTTCTTCAAACAGGCAGGGATTTGGGGGAGGGAGGGGATTTGGCTGGCCTCCCTTCCCTAGAGAGAGGAAGGCAGAGCAGGGATGTCTTCCCGGAAGGACCAAAAAATAGCTGTGGCTCGAGTCAGACTGTGGGGCAGGATGAGGAAATCCTCAGTTATGGCAATAAAAAGGTCTCAAGTACTTGGCTGGGGCGCCAGGAATCCACCACCAGGCCAGGCTGGCTCAGAGGCAGCTTTTTCACATCGGCGCGGTGGGAACATTTTTGTTTATTTGTTCCTCAGTGTCAGCCAAGAGGGAAGGAGGTGGTGGCCCATTCCTCCTCACCACACACGTCCTTGACTCCCTGCAAAGGCAGAAGGCTTAAAATCCGTGACACCTCCACCTCCTGCTCCCTCCTAACCAACCTGGAATGTTCTGTCTCGCAGACAGGTTTTAATTTTCCTTCCGAGGAGGGGTGGCACGGCACGACCTGACTCACGCGGGAAAGGCAGAGGTTATGCTCTTGTCTGCTCCTCTGAAGTCAGAGAACTCTTGTTTTCCATCCCAGATCCAAATTAGTACTAATTATTCCATGCAAAATGGAGCTGCTTCAACAGGAAGGAATTAGGACAACAAATTATTCTGGAATAAAGAGTCGCTGCTGCCTGAGCGAGTGATGTGTTTGCAGATGGAATAAAAGGAGCACTCTCAAGGCCAGGTTGGACAGGGCTTGGAGCAACCTGGGATAGTGGAAGGTGCCCCTGACCACGGCAGGGGGTTGGAACGAGAAGAGCTTTAAGGTCCATTCTGTGATTCTTTGATTCTTCCACAGGTGCTCTGGGAAAAAGGCAGACCCATTTTTCAAAAGGTTTTCAACCTCCATGCCTCTTACAGTAGATCTTCTACGTGGCCAATATGCCAAAACCCAGCTCATACTTAATTGTTTTGTCTTCCACCATCAAAACTGCAGCCCACAAAACAGAAGCAGTACCATAACAGCAACCACAGTACAGTTTGTTTGATGACATGGCTGGTGTTTTCAGACAGGTGAGTTTTCACTTGGGGTAGGGAGGGAAGGGAGAGGGATTATTTGCGTGCCCTGGCACAGAATCACAGGATGGCTTCGGTTGGAAGGGACCTGAAAGACCATCTTGTTCCATCCCCTGCCATGGGCAGGGACACCTTCCACCAGCCCAGGTTGCTCCAAGCCCTGTCCAACCCAGCTTTGGACACTTCCAGGGATCCAGGGGCAGCCACAGCTTCTCTGCCCAACCTGTGCCAGGACCTCCCCACCCTCACAGGGAAGGATTTGTTCTTTAAATCCAGTCTAAATCTACCCTTTTTTAGTTTAAAATCGTTCCCCTTGTCCTATCACAGTTAGTCCCCATAAAAAGTTGTTCTCCCTCTTTTTTAAAAGCTCCCTTTAAATACTGGAAAGTGCTCAGAGGTCTCCCTGGAGCCTTCTCTTCTCCAGGGGAACCCCCCCAGCTCTCCCAGCCTGGCTCCAGAGCAGAGGGGCTCCAGCCCTGGCAGCCCCTGCGGGGCCTCCTCTGGACTTGCTCCAACAGGTCCATGTCTTTACTGTGCTCAGGACTCCAGACCTGGACACAGCAGTCTCCCCCCATCACCCCTTCCCTGCTCAAACACAGCAACCCCCGTCCCAGAGGGGCAGCCCCCACCCTGCTGTCCAACAAAAACACCTTCTGCTGAAAAAAACCCCACAAGGGACAACATGGAGCAGCCATGGAAAGCCACCACGGGGGGTTCAGGGACAATACTGGGGCCTGGAGATGACATTTAAGGTCTCCTAAAGAGGCTGGCCAGAGAAAAGTACAAACGAGCTGCCTCTGGAGCAGTGGCTGGGCAGACGTGTGTGACAGCGACAACATCCACGGATCCCACGACACGTTTCCCACGGGCTCTGGCTACACACAGAAGTTTCAAGCACTGACAGGTCCTCACAGTCCAGGCACGTGAGCTGCATCAGAGAAAAAGGGTTTCCAGAGTATTTGTGAGTTTAATGAGAAGCAAGCACTCGTGATGAAAGCCGCTCTGCCCACTTACAAAAGCAGGAGACATCAGGAAGAACAGGATCAGACCAGCCTCTGGGGATATCCAGGACCAGCTGCTCCAGAGGAATACGCAAGAAATCACTCTGGACAGTTCGGGAATCACTTGCTTATCGCTAAATCTCTCCCTAAGCCCTTCAGATAATGATTAAGCACCAAGGTTCATACCCTATATATTAAATATTAATCCCTTCTAATGTGACTGCCGACGTTCCGGTTATCCGACTCGGATAACCACACACCACTCCTTTTCCACCCCAAGCCGCGTAAACACGATGTGCAAAAACCCAGCAGAGTCCCGTGAGCCAGCCAGAGTCTCCTCAGCCTCTGAGCCTCGAAGAAAAGCAGCTGGATCCCACCGAGGGCAGAAGGGAAGGAGTTAAGAGCAGGAGATGAATCAGCCACTGCTATAAATGCGGACATTTCCTACCTCTCCACTCGAGTGTCTCTTCCTGTCCGCAGGCTTTGGAGATGCTTACGGACCTGGTCATGTTTAAATGACTTCCACTGCGACAGGAAAGCCCAGGGATTTGTTTTATTTCCAGGGCAAAATGCGATTTGTGAACGAGCCCAGAAAGCGGCTGCGAGGGCCGAGCGACCTCCCGTCCGTGTCACAGCGAGAGGGAAGCACCAGGCGGCAGCTGGTGCCGCTCCTGACCCTTTGGAAGCGTATGGGCAGACTGTTCGGTGCAAAATATCCCAGCAAAATATAACACCTCGCCCTCCCCAGCGTTCTGAGGCATCACACAGACCACGACGCTGCCACCGAGCACGGCACAGGTGGCACAACCCGCACCCTCCACACTGGATCAGAACCACAGAACCAGGCTGGAAAAGAACTCTGAGGTCACTGAGTCCAACCCTTAATCAGGATCCACCATCCCGCTGCAAACACAGAGGGTCGGAGCAGAGCAGATGTAGGTCAGCAGCAGGAGGAGATGGGGAGAGATGGAATTCAAACTACTCTTCCACAGGGATGCTGGTGCTGGACATGGACCAGTGTCATGGAGCAGCACAGAGATCCAGTTATTTGAGAGTGGCATTTCAGAAAGGCAGAGCTGTGCCTCCTTAGCTTGGGAACAACACAGCGGCACCGGCGCCAGGACAGCAGTGCCCTGAGAAAGGGAAACACCCATTCCAGCACCACCCAGGATCCCCACACTGCTGTCACAGAATCCATTAGGTTGGAAAAGACCTCCAAGATCACCAAGTCCGAGCTGTGACCGATCCCCACCTTGTCAACACGAGCAGAGCACTGAGTGCCACGTCCAGTCGTTCCTTCAACACCTCCAGGGATGGGGACTCCACCGCCTTCCACCAACTTTAACCAACCAGCTGCTTCAACCAATTGTTTTTATAAACATCAGGCAAAAACCCTGGACCTTCCCACAGACACCCCCCCCCCAAGAAATCTTTCCCACAGCGATGCAGAGGAACACATGGAGCAGGAAGGTGGCAGAGCCCACCTTCTGCCCAGCACAGACACCAAGTCTCTCTCTCTTCCAGCACCCCCAGGTCCTTGGGAAGCTGCAGTCCCTGCTCCCCAAAAGCATCCTGGCTCTTCACCTTGGCCCCAGCTGAAGCCACTGGGGGAGCTGGCAGTGCTGTATCCACCCCTGTGGTCCCATTCCTCATCCCTGAGCCCCACATCAAGCCTGTTTTCCAGCATGAGTTTGCATCTGATGCCTGACAGAGAGACAAACCCTCCCTGCAAATCCGGCTGCAGCCACCCCGTGCACATCCTCCCCTTCCCTGCCACAGGCTGCTGCAGCAACAGGAATTAAAATGAAGATGAAAAACTCCTGTTTGGGCCGCAGTTTTATTTCCTGTTTCTAGAACTCCCTGTATAGGAGGACAAATCCCTAAATATTTCCAAGCATCCTGCGTGCTCACGGCAGGCTCCCCCCAGCCAGGGCCAGGCAGAGAAGGGATGACTAATTTTTTTTTTAGCATAAGACGCTGCAGAGCGTCCTGTGAACAAGCTCAGTAAATTCCTGAGGCTCCCGGCAAGGACTCCGCCGCTCCTTGCGAAACTTCCCAGCTGGAACCTCACGGCCGAAAAGCCAGAAAACATCGTTTTCCTTCCCTCCTCCAGCAAACAGAGGTTGGGATTCCTTTCACGACAGTATTTGGATTTTTAATGTCAGTCCATATTTAGCAGGAGGGAAAAAAAGCCTCCCTTCCTTCCTGTCACATTTTCCACCCTCGATGACATCCAAGACCGGGAATAAGCAAGCGCCGGCCGAGGAGGGAGGACGCGGCTACCCGAGCGTGGGAGGGCCTGGAGCGCGGCAGCCCGGACCTTCCCGTTTGGGATTCCCAGTCGGGATGCAGGGAGGCAGTGGCAGGGAGGGGAGGGAACCCTCGGGGAGGGGACAGAGCCCTCGGGGAGGGGACAGAGCTCTCGGACCCCACGGCGAGGGGGGCACCCCTCCAACCCTCCAGCTTGGAGCATCTCCCGGAGGGATGGTGCAGGTGGGATCCAGGCCACGAGCTCCCAGGCTGGAATATCCCTCCTAAAACAAGCCTCTGGTCGGGGGCTCAGCTCAGAGCTGCTGAAGGGTGTGGCCAGAGCGTGGGTCAGGTGGGTTCCACACTGACTGGACGGCCCAGTGTCCTGCGTGGGGGTGTCCACGGATCCGGGTAATCCCGCGGCAGGGAGGTGGGCGGGTGGAGGGAGGAGATGGTGGCAGTGGTGGTCCTGGCCTGCAGCTCTGTTTCCTGGGTGTCACAGGGGGGTCCCTAGCTTGGACCTGTGTTCCTCCCTATGGGTGCAGCAGGGGAAGGGGCCGTGGGTCGCTGCAGAACTGTGGCTGGAAGTTCATGGAATCATGGAATGGTTTAGGTTGGAAGAGACCTTAAAGAGCATCTCATTCCACCCCCTGCCACTATCCCAGGCTGCTCCAAGGCCCGTCCAACCTGGCCCTATACACCTCCAGGGATGGGGCAGCCGCAGCTTCTCTGGGCAACCCGTGCCAGTGCCTCCTCCCCATCACAGGGAAGAATTTCTTCCCAATACCCAACCTAAAACTACTCCCTTCCAGTTCGAAGCCATTCCCCCTCGTCCTGTCACTTCCAGGCCCTTGTAGTCTCTCTCCATCTTTCCCCTTCGCTCCTTTCAAGTGCTGGAAGGCCACAATTAGATCACCCCAAAGCCTTCTGCAGGCTGGACCATTCCCATTCTCCCAGCCTCTCCCCACAGCAGAGGTGCTCCCTCCTGCTCTGATCAACTTGGTGGCCTCCTCTGGACTCGCTCCAACGCACCGAGTTCACACTCCCCGCTCCGCGATCACTCCTGAACCCCACCGTTATTATTAACGAACGCGCACGAACACGCGCACGAACATGCACTCAGACATTCCAACATCAAACCCCGCGCTGGGTGGGTGGTGGGGCGATCCGCCGCCGCGGCCACGCGTGGGTCGCGCCCCGCGCCCCTTCCATCACCCCCACATCGCTGTGCCCGCCCCGGTGTGTGTGTGTGTGTGTGTGTGTGTAGGGGGGGGTCACCTGCGCTCCCCCCCCGCTCACCTGCGCTCCCCCCCCCGCCCCCCCGCCCCCCCCCCCCCCCCCCCCCCCCCCGCCCCCCCCCCCCCCCCCCCCCGCGCCCCCCCCCCCCCCGCTCACCTGCGGCCGCTGCTCCCGCGCCGGCTCCCGCCCGAACGGCTGCGCTGCGAGGCCGCGGGGGCCGCCCGTGACCATGGAGGGCGCGGCGCGGGCGGGCGCGGGGGGACGCTGGGGGCAGCGGGGTGCGAGGGAGGGCAAGGGGAGCGGGACGCCCCCGGCGCCCCTCAGGGCTCTCCCGGCGCTCAGCGGCGCCGCCGCCGCCGCCCGCCCGCTGCCGCCGCCATCGCGCGGCTCGCGCAGGGGGCGTGCCCGGGGGCGGGGCCCGCATGGGGAGGGGCCGGTGGGTGTGGCCGAGGGGGAGGGGCCGGTGGGCGTGGTCACGCCGAGCCCGCGGCGGGGCGGTGCTGCCCCCTGGCGGCGCGGAGGCGGCTCTGCGCCCCCCCCCCCCGACCCCCCCAACCCGCGGGTCCCGCTTCCCAAAATCCCAGAATCACAAATTTCTATTAAATTTGTATTATATTTTTGTGATATTATTCATAGCATTATGTCATGTATTTTATTATATTGTTTGCAAGATGCTATTTATATTATTATATTATTTGCATTATTATATTAGTTGTATAATAATAATAATAATTACACTACACAATATTATTACATCATATACAATATTAAAACATAATACCTAGTATTGTACATAATATAAAATATTATAGTGGTATATTAATAAGTTAGCATTACTTTATTATTTATGTTGTTATAATAACAGTACTCATAATAGTAATTGCAATATACAATATTAACAGATCATATGCAATATTCATATATCA
This sequence comes from Empidonax traillii, assembly GCF_003031625.1. Classification (NCBI taxonomy): domain Eukaryota; kingdom Metazoa; phylum Chordata; class Aves; order Passeriformes; family Tyrannidae; genus Empidonax; species Empidonax traillii. Next base: position 133,758 of record NW_020956155.1, on the reverse strand, counting down.
TATATATTATATATATTGTAAAATATGAATTCTATTAATAAATTTATTATCCTATATTATTCTATTATTTTATTATATTATTTATATTATTATAATAGTAATTATAATAGTCATTACCAAATACAATATCAACAGATAATATACAGTATTCATTTAGAACATATAATAATATATATAATGTTGTACATAATAAAAACTATTCATAAGAATATCTTATTTTATATTTTTGTATCACTGATATTGCATTATTTAATTATATTATTCATATTGCTTTGATAATAGCAATTATAATAATTACAAGATACAATATTAACAAATAATACACAGTATTCATATGAAACATATTATATATATTATTATACATAAAATATTAATTCTAATAATATATAATATATACAATTTTATATGATTATTGATATTGCTCTGTTTATTTTATATTATTAATATTATTATAATAATAGTAATTATTATAGTAATTGCCAAATACAATATGAACAGATAATATACAATATTAATATAATATAATATAATATAATATAATATAATATAATATAATATAATATAATATAATATAATATAATATAATATAATATAATATAATATAATATAATATAATATGGGACTCTTTGTTAGGAATTATAGTGGTAGGACAAGAAGTAATGGGCACAGTTTAAAGGAGGATGAATTTAGGTTGGATATTAGGAAAAAGTATTTTATTCTGGTGTGACACTGGAACAGGCTGCCCAGAGAGGCTGTGGATGCTCCAACCCTGGAAGTGTTCAAATCCAGGTTGGATAAGGCCTTAGGATAACTTACTCTGATGGAAGGCGTTCCTGTCCATGACAAGGGATGGAACTAGATGGTCTTTAAGGTACCTTCCAACCCCTAAAAATTCTGTTATTCTAAGCACAAAAATTTACTGGGTGCAACTGAGTGGGTTTTGTTTGTCATGAGCTGAGTTTTGATTGTCATGAAGTCTCTTCTTATTTAGGAAGAACGGATGGAAAGAACCTTAAAGATCATCCATGGACAGCACCACCTTCCACTAGCCCAGGTTGCTCCAAGCCCCATCCAATCTGGCCCTGAACACTTCCAGGGATGGGGCAGCCACAGCTTCTCTGGGCAACCTGTGCCAGTGTCTCTCCACCCTCGCAGGGAAGAATTTCTTTGTCTGTGTTGCACAGTTTATTATTTAAAATCTAAATGGTATTGGTACGTAGCCTTTGCAGAATTCCCTAAATTCTGGACATGATATGAAAAATATTGTGAAAATAGTGAGTTGGCGTTCAGTCATCACAGATATTGGAGATATTTGATCTGCAGATTGTTCATCTTCGAGGCTCAAAAAGGATGGAAGTATTTACAGAATCCCAGGATGGGTCACGCTGGGAGGGCCCGCAGTGGGTCATCTGGCCCCACCTCCCTGCTCGGGCAGGGTCATCCCAGAGCACACAGCACAGGATTGTGTCCAGATGGTTCTGGAATATCTCCAGCGAGGAGACTCCACACCTTCTCTAGACAATCTGTTCCAGTGTTCTGCCATCCTCAACGTAAAAAAGTTTTTCCTTGTGTTGAGGTGAAACTTGTAGGGATTTCGTTAATGGCCACTGCTCCTCGTCCTGTCGCTGGGCACCACCAAAAAGAGTCCGGCACCATCCTCTGACACCCCTTGGAGATATTTCTATGGATTGATGAGATCCCCTTGGTCTTGTCTCGTCCTCTTGCTTTCTCTTTCCCTTTTCCCTTCCCCTTCCTTTTCCCTTCCCCTTCCTTTCCTTCTCCCTTTCCCCTTCTCCCTTTCCCCTCCCCTCCCCTTCCCAAACCTTCCCTTCCCAAACTTTCCCTTCCCAAACCTTACCTCCCTTCCCCTTCCCCTTTCCCTTCCCCTTCCCCTTCCCCTTCCCCTTCCCCTTCCCCTTCCCCTTCCCCCTTCCTCTTTCCCTTCCCCTCCCGTCACTAACCATTCCCAGCTCCCTCAGCCTCTCCTCCCAGGACATTCGCTCCATTCCCTCAATCCCGTCTCCCTCCAGGATCTCCCCGTCCCTCCCGCCCTGAGGGGGCCGGAACTGGGCACACCCCGCTGTCAATCACAGCCTGTCAATCACCGTGACGGGCGTGCACTCGGACCAATCAGCGGCGGCCGCGACGCGCGGTGGGCGGGGCCGGAGCGGAGCCGGGCGGTAGCGGCGGCGGCGGCGGCGCAGGTGAGGGGGGGGCCCTGAGGGGCCGTGAGGGGAGCGGGGGGAGCCGGGGCCGATCCGACCCCCGCGGCCGCCACAGCCCCCGCAGAGACCCCCGGTGGCTGTGCCAGGGGGGTTTGTGAGCGGGGACGCTCCTGGAGCTTCCTCGGGGGGAGTGAAGGTCGCGCTGAGGGCGGGGGGGGGGGTTGGCCCCGCCGTGAGCGGGCCGCTATTTCCTGTGGAAAGAGTCTCCTTCGCCTTCCCCTTTGGCTTTTTCATCGCCTGTGCGGGATCCCAGACGTGGCCCCTATCGCCTGTGGTGGCCCTGTCGCCTGTCGTGATCCTGTCGCCTGTCGTGACCCTGTCGCCAGGCCAGCCCCCAGCCCGGCGGGTTGGACCCAGACAAACGGAGTGGGAATAATAAACAGGGGCTGGGCGATGGCAGAAGGGAGCGCGGTTTGTGGAAGTGAAGCCGAGAACTGAACTTTAACCCGAGCGTTGTCTCTGTGGGTGTTTTCCACACGGGATTTCCCCTCTCGGGAGGCTGAGTGCCCGTGCCAGGGATACGGGTGCCTAAGGAACAGCCCGAGCTCCCGGAGACAACCCGAGCGTCACCGGCAGCCTCTGCTCACCATAAAGTCTCTGTCTCTCTGTAGGTGCTGAGCCAGGATGGGTTTGGCCGAAGAAAAAGTGTACAGCCACATTATGAGGAACCTCAGGCATTTCGGGACTATCCATGTGGGGTCGCTGGCTGATTCCCTGACCTGCCTCGTCGATTCTGACCGAGTAATTTCCTCCTTTCCCGAGCCCTGCCGTGCTCCTTCCTCAGTATGAACGTACAGATGCCTTACCCCTAAAGCCAGACCTTCTCTTAGATGCCCTGTGTGCTTTTCCCAGGATGAACTCCACGCCCGGGAGGAGATGCGGGGCAGCCAGGCCACCGTCTTTAAGTTTTATCAGCGCCTGAGGTGCCGGAAGGACTGGGTGCCGGATCTCATCCAAGCCTTGCGCCACAACAACGCAGGACACCTGGCTGATGAGGTGCAGGAGGTGTATGACACCTGGAAACCCCGTACGTAGCCTCGTCCTCCCTGGGTGCTGTCTCTGGAAGCTGGTGGAGGTGGGGACCCGAAACATGTCACCGAGCAGCTGGTCTCTGTCCCTGCCTTAGTGTCCAAGGGGCTGGGGGTGTCTGACCATCCCTCAGCATGTCTGAGGGTGATGGGGTCCTTCTTTGAAGGTGCCTGGGTTGGTGGTGGAGGTGGGGACCCGAAACATGTCACCGAGCAGCTGGTCTCTGTCCCTGCCTTAGTGTCCAAGGGGCTGGGGGTGTCTGACCATCCCTCAGCATGTCTGAGGGTGATGGGGTCCTTCTTTGAAGGTGCCTGGGTTGGTGGTGGGCTGGGGTTCTCATCTGGAGGGGAGGTGGAGAGATGAGTGAAGGGGTGCTGTGGGCTTGGCCACTGTGGGCACATGCCGGGCTGCCTCAGCCCCATGCTCATCCTCTGCTTCCTCAGCTTTTCCAGCAGTGTTCCTGCTCATGATCTGCTTGACTCCTCCAGGTCCCTCAGCTCCTGCCCCTGCCTCCTCCCTTCCCAGCAATGCCCGTCCCACCAACTCCTCCGTCAATGCCCCGACACCGGCCCTGCAGCCGAATTCTGCTCCAGGAGCCCCGCTGGCTGAGCAGCCTCGCCGGGACCTGCCTGTTGGTGACCATCCACCCATCCCACCCAGCGATGCCACCACCATGAGCACCCATGTGGAGGCCAGAATCCCGGTGCAGGAATCGGTGAGAAGGGCACATGTTGGATGGGGACACAAAGGTCCCTTTTGGACCTTTTGGTGGGGTGTGGGGAGCCCGTGGTAGGGCCAGGCTGGTTCAGGGCCAACCCAGCAGACTCTCACTGCTGATCTCTGCTGGATCTGGTAACTTACAGGTTATACATGGCCTTGTAACTGCTCCCCCTCCTGCCTTTCCTTTGTGGGGGGAGTGCAGGGTCTGCTTAATTAGTCCAGGCTCCCCTCCAGGCTCCCCCTCCCGCCTCTTCTCCGCAGGGGTGCGCAGGCTCCACTCTGTTAGTCCAGGCTCCTCTGCACAGCCCCTGACCCTTGTGTGAGCTGTGGTGGGTGTCAAGGAGATACCCCATCAGCAGCCTTGCTGGGGCCACTGCTCAGGGTTTGGGGCACCCTGGTGATCCTAAATCCCCTCACTCCAGTGATTTAACACAGCTCGTTTCTCTTCCAGCTCCCCAAAAAACTCCCGGAGCAAGAGAGTGTCCAGCCAATTCTACCTAGGAGCACAGTCCGTGACGGAGTGAGCGGAGAGGGACCCCTCTCCCACCCCGGTGATACCACGCAGGGGTCAGTGGGGACCCCCGTGGTGGCCAGCGTGTCCGTGCCATCGGCCGTGCCCCCGGAGCAGGGCCGGGACTGGCTGAGCCGCCGGCCGGTGTGTGTGGACAACGGGTGTTTTGGGAATGCCAACCACCTGCACCACGGGGCGCCGGGCCTGGCGCTGGGCAGGGCTCTTCCAGCCAGGGAGCCCAGTGCCACTCACAGCCCCGAGCGGCCCCGCAACGAGCCCGAAGAGCACTCGGACGAGTCCACGGAATTTCCCCCGAGGCTGGAGGGGGCCGCTCGTGGTGCGGGGCAGCAGCCCCCAAACTCACTGCCAAAAAAGCAGCCTGTGCCGAGCTCTGAGCCCCCGAGCAGCTTCGTGGATGTGCGCAGCCCCCTCCTCATACAGGAGCAGTTTGATGCAGAGAAGAAGCGGGTCCAGATGCTGCAGGAGGATGGAGGGCGTGGAGGTGGGTTTGCTTCCTGGCAGAGCCACGTAGCCACTGGGGAGCAGGAGGTGCTGCAGGAAACCTGTCACTGCAGGGAAGAAATTGGAATGCTAGAGTGTGTCCAGAGAAAGGAACAGAGCTGGGGAAGGGTCTGGAGCAGCAGGAGCAGCTGAGGGAGCTGGGGGGGCTCAGCCTCAATAAAAAGAGGCTCAGGGGGGACCTTCTGGCTCTGCAACTCCCTGACAGGAGGGGGGAGCCGGGGAAGGGGTTGGGCTCTGGTCCTAGAGAAGAAGGGACAGGACAAGAAGAAAAGGCCTCAAGCTGTGCCAGGGGATTTCTAGCTTGGATGTTGGGAAAAATTCTTCATGAAAAAGGCTGTTCTGCCCTGACACAGCTGCCCAGGGTGGAGTCCCAATCCCTGGAGTGATTTAGAAGACATGTAGATATGGCACTTGGGGACATGGGTTAGTGTTGGCCTTGGGAGTGCTGGGTTAAGGGTTGGAACAGAATAGAACAGAACAGACTATTTGATTTGGAATGAACCTACAATGGTCATCTCACCCAACTGCATTTTAATTTTTGCTGTCAGTGGGGCAGCTTTGGGGTGCGAAACTTCTTCCCCCGCCTTGGTTTGCAGAGATGTTTGTGTTCTGTGTCTGGGGGAATGTTAGCATCTCCTGCATCCCTTGCCTGCATGGGCTTCATGGAATAGAATGAAGCTCTGCCCTCCCCTCCAGGGTCTCAGGGGAGAGGGACATCCATCCCTCCCAGCCTGTTCCCCTCTACCATGTGGGATCAGCACCTCCTGGCTGGGGGAGGACATGGAGCTCAGATCCTACAGGAGCCTTGAAAGCCTCCATCTCCCTCGACACTCCCCAACCCTGCAGCCCACCGTGGGGGAGTTACCTGCAGCTACCAGGAGAGCTCGGATGCCATGGCAGGTCCAGAGCACTGTGTCCTGCTCCCTGTGTGACCCCCTCGGCTTGGGGGCTGTCCTGTCACAGCGTCCTTGAAGAACAGCAAAGCTCGCCTTTTAGGCCTCCTGGTTAACACAGTGTGCTGTTTTCTCCCTGACAGACACTTCCACAGGAACAACCCCCCTGGCTGCTGCCCCTGTACCCAGAGGCACTTCCCCATCCCATGACACCTCTGTGAAATCTGTGCCAGAGAAGAAACCACCTGTTGGGAGCAGAGCTGGCAGCACCTACTCCATGCCGACGGAGAAAGTAGGTGACCTTCCCTCTTGCCACTTTCATTTCATCCAGGTCCTTGTGAACTCCCCCTGGCTGGGAGATGTTCTACCGCAGTGTCACATTTTGAGCTGGTGGTGAGTTTATTCTGTGATGTTTTCCTCCCGTTGCGTTCATGTTCCCATCCAGACGCTGCATTTTGCAGCACAAGAGAGGGAAGCCAAGTTCTGTTGGGCTTTGACTCCTTATTTCCCCTCCTTGACTGGCCAGTCAGGCTCCTGCCTTCCAGGTGCTGCTTTCCTCTCCTCACTGCTTGGCTCCCTTCTTTCCTTCCAAAACCTCCCCTGAATCCAAAGGTTCCCTGGCACCCCAGCACCTCCCTGCTCTGCTCGTACTCCCAGCCCTGGGAGTTACCTGTGACCCAGCCTCCCTGTTGGTGGCAAGAGATGTAGGGGCTGAGTGCTGAGCTGGGTTTGTCCTGTGATGTGTGTGCCCTAGACCAGGCCAATGGGAGATTCCCACAGCACCCACCCCCTCTCCTTGTCTCCCAAAGGTGTTCCCAGCCTCGGCAGAGCCTCTCCTTGGCACAGCTGTGGTGGGAAGCTCCGAAGGCACGGCTGGGAGATCGGCCTCCCGGGTGAGCTCTGGCACGAGCGCCTGGGCATCCTGCGGCGATGCAGAGGAGGGTGTGGAGCTCAGCAAGCCGGGCATCCTCGTCTCCGTGGCTCCGGGGGACACAGAGGTGCCCGGCAGATGCCCGGGCTCTCACGGGCCCAGCAGCCCCAATTCTGCAGCCTCCGACAGCCTCGGCCTCAGCAGCGACCCAATCCTGGTGAGCAGCGATAGCTCGACAGGAGCATTCTCCAGAGGCTCCTTGGCTCCCGCACCTCGTGCAGACCCTGGGGGACAGGAGGCAGATGGAGCGAGCAGAGACTCCCGTTCCACTCCGAGCCGGGACAGCACCTCCGTGGGCATCCATGAGGTCTGTGTGGATCACTACCCCAGCATCCAGCTCGGAGCTGGCGATGACGGAGTCGGTCCCCTCAGAAGCTCTCCGGATTTCGACTCCAGCGGTGGCCGTGGCGCTGCCACCAGCTCTCCTCAGGCCAAGGTCCCTGCAGGGGACAGCAACGGCCCGTCCCTGCCATACATCCTCCCTGCCGTGGGCATCGCCGTCATCTCTGCCGTGGCATTCCTGGTGTACGCTCGGCTCCAGAAATAGCAGCTGGGACGATTCCTCTGGCAACAGCATTCTGGCCAATGTGTTTTGAAGCCTGAAGAGCAGCGGGGGGACAGGAGGGGTGTGGTTAAATCTCTTCCTGGAAGGTTCTGCTGGAAGAGGCCTTGGTACCGGATACTGTTGGGTTTGGATCTGTTCGATCCAATTTCCCAACCATCTTCTTTTTCACACCCACGGAGAGGGTCTCTCTCCAGGGCAATCCCTTGAGTCAGAAAAGTCCTCGTGATGATTCTCCACGTCTTCCTTGTTTGGTCCCAGGAGGCCCCAGGGAAACATGCACTGGTGATCCAAAGGGTGACCCCCTGGGTGCCTTTGGGCAGCACAGCCAGGAGAGAATTTGCAGGTATCCTGTAACAGCAGAGCTGGTTTTCTTGGCTCTGCTTCTCTTGGCTTGAAAACATGCCCAAGGACTTGTGCAGGAATCTTCACCAGGCGTCTCATGTTCAGTTTGCCTTACTTGATATCTCTGGCACTGCCAGACACCTTTGAGGGGCTCTGCAGCTCCTTCTGGGGTCGCTCCATGCAGCACCAACCCTGGGGATAAACATGAGGGTCAGGAGAGAGCTGCATGTAACCAGCGTTCCTGAGGATCGGCCTCATTCCACCCCCTCCAGGCAGGGAAACGGGATTCTGCTTTAAGAGGAATGTTTCAGGCAATGCCAGCATTAAGCAGACTTGGTCCTACTCAGGGTTGTAGGGTGTCTCTGATCTTTAGGCTGGATTTTGGGGGTGTGGCTGGAGGGGTGGATGGAGTTCTCACCATTCCTGATACCTGCTGCTCTGGTATAGGAATACAGGAAGCTTGTGCCCAGGCTGGGACACCAACAGGATCAACGGCACAGTGCAGGGATGCCATACAGGGGTCTGAGATGCTCTGGGCCCAGGGAGACATTCCAGCACCTTCCAGTGCCTAAAGGGGCTCCTGGAGAGCTGGAGAGGGACTTTGGGCAAGGGCCTGGAGGGACAGGACAAGGGAGAATGGCTTTCCACTGGCAGAGGGCAGGGTTAGATGGGATATTGGGAAGAAATTCTTGGTTTTGATGGTGGTGAGGCACTGGCTGGCACAGGTTGCCCAGAGACGCTGTGGCTGCCCCTGGATCCTTGGAAATGTTCATGTCCAGGTTGGATGGAGCTTGGAGAAACCTGGAGCAACACTTCTAATCCAGGCTTTTGCTTCTTCCCTGCTTCACTGTGTTACAGAATCACAGAATGGTTTTGGTTGGAAGGAACCTTAAAGACCATCTTGTTCCACCCCCTGCCATGGGCAGGAACACTTTCCACCGTCCCAGGTTGCTCCAAGCCCCATCCAACCTGGACACTGCCAGGGATGGGGCAACCTGTGCCAGGGCTTTACCACCTTCACAGGGAAGGATTTGTTCTCAATATCCCATCTATCCCTGCCCTCTGGCAGTGGGAAGCCATTCCCTGTGTGCTGTCCCTCCATGCCTTGTCCCCAGTCCCTCTCCAGCTCTCCTGGAGCCCCTTTAGGCCCTGCCAGGGGCTCTCAGCTCTCCCTGGAGCCTTCTCTTCTCCAGGGGAACCCCCCCAGCTCTCCCAGCCTGGCTCCAG
>NW_020956155.1:121254-123954 GCF_003031625.1 Empidonax traillii | reverse complement strand
CCCATCAGCTGTGTGATGGAATGACTGCTCCTCTCTCCTAATGCTTCCCCTGTGCCTAAAAATCCAAGAAGTGCCTCCAGTAATCCACTAAGGACAATAAATACATGCAGGGAGGTGTTGATTCTGGTGTGATGGAGCTGCTCTCCCAGGAGAGCTCGAAATGTTCTTTCCTTGCTCAGTGCCTGGCGACGTATCTGTGAGAGGAAGGAACGGTCCTTATAAAAGCTCCCATCTTCCAGGAGTGGGAATGTGGGGGCTGATCTTCCTGTTTAAGATAACAGGGTTATCATTCCCTAAAAAGAGGGGACATCCACGAGATCCCAACCAGCAGCATCCATACCAAGGCTGTCTTCTCTGACGCTTTACTCGCCTGCAAAATTCTTCCCGTGTTTTTTTATTGCAGCAGCTTCTCTGCTTTGCCTTTTTGTGTCACATTTCTCCTGTGAAACAGCTGGTCTGTCACCACCTCTGACCAGGGAGGAGCACGCGTTCGGATTTCTGCTGTGGAGTGCTGGGGTTTTCACAGTCGTTACGTAGCACTTTAAAGCCCCACGGGGCAGGAGATGGAGCAGGAGGGAGCTGTGTCCCTGCTCATCTTTTACTAACAGGATGAAAAGCCTTTTACTAACTGTAATAAATTGGTTTGATGCTTGACACCCGGCTTCCCGTGAGTTTGTGAGATGAGGAGCAGGAGGGGATGCTCTGAAGGGCTCTGCTGGCAGCGACACAGAGAGACTGAGGACGCTGGTGTCAGGAAGAGGTGACAGGATTCGGGGACAGCTTCCAGACCTCGTTTTGGAGCAAGCACAGCAAGTCTTCCTGTCGGTAGTTGGATGCCCAGGATGAAGAGGCAGCTGAGCTGTGGAAGTCACGGTGCCTGGCCCTTGCTCACCCCTGTGTCCCTTTTGGGACAAACAGGAAGCTTTTGGGACAGAACATACCTTTCCATGCCCTCTCCATGCTGCCTTTTCCACAGGAGGCCCCTCAGCGCTCTGCTGTGGCATCCCATGAACTCCCCTTGCTTTCCCAGCTTTCCTGCTTTCCCAGCTCCGGCTCTTACGGCCCAGGTATGTGAAACACATTCAAAGTACTCGGAGCTTTGCGCAGTGGAGCTCAGTCAGTCCCTTTTCCACCCAAATGAAGTCAACGCTGTTCTGAAGGAGCTTATTTGTGTTCAGAGAGCTCTCCTTTATGTCCTATCAGTGCCAGCCCCAATTATCCCCTTCCTCCACTCACCCAAAAGGACATTAAAACACACCAACTGCATCTGACCGATCCCTTTGTCCCGTTTCCACCCAGGAGACCAGAATTCAGAGAATTCTCAGGGAAATCACCCCACCTTTGTGGGAGGCCGGTGGCTGATCCCTCTGGTATCGAGTTAATGCCCGAGGATTGCGGTGAGCTGGGATTACCCCAGGGCAAGTGAGGAGCACTGCGGGTCACTGGGCTGCAGTGCCAGGCCTGGCCAGGCTCCTGGTGTGCCAGACAACGATTAACATTCCACCTGGGAACCTCTGTCCTGTTACAACCGGGAGACTCTTTTCCTCTTGGATTTCCATCCTTGTCAGTCCTTGGTTACCCCCCTCTTCGTGGTCACCTCAGTTTTTCTGCTGCCTGGGTGTTTCCTGCTGTGGTTGACAAATGCGGGGTCAGGGTCTGAAGAGCCGGATGCACCAGTGCTGGAATTATGTTGGGATATAAAGGGGCATTGTGGATTGTGAGATAACAGGGAGAAACTCTTCCCCATGAGGGTGGGGAGGCCCTGGCACAGGTTGGGCAGAGAAGCTGTGGCTGCCCCTGGATCCCTGGAAGTGTCCAAGGCCAGGTTGGAGCACCCTGGGCTAGTGGAAGGTGTCCCTGCCCATGGCAGTAGGTTGGAATGAGATTGTCTTTAAGGTCCCTAACTGCCCGTGGGGTTCAGGCCATGGTGGGTGTCAGACCCCCCATGTGTATTTGCATCGTCATTTCATATGTAAATCATATTCAAATCACCCCCGCGCGCGGCCGAGCCCGACCGGGCCTACTGCGGATCTACCCTCGCCCCCCCCGTGTTGCCACGGTTACCCGGCCTGTCAATCACCGCGCCTTCTCCCGCCTCCAACAGGCAGCGCCCTCAGTCATTGGACAACTGCCGTGTCAATCTCGCACTAAAGGGAGCCCATAGGCCAGCGTTGCCGCATATCGACCCGCCCCCGCTGGCGCACGCTTCCCATTGGACAGCCGCGCGTGTCACTGTCCGCGGCCGAGCGCGGGGCGCTCCGCAGCCGCCCCATCCCCGTCTCCCATTGGAGGAGCCGCCTGTCGCTCCGCGCGGCGGGGGGCGCGGATTGGCGGGCGCCTCACGGGGTGTCCCGCCCCGCGGGGCCGCGCGGCGCAGGCGCGCCGGGGGCGGTGGCTGCGGCGGCGGAGCGGGAGCGGGAGCGGGGCCGGAGCGGAGCCGGAGCGGGAGCGGGGCCGGGCGGCCCATGGGGCCGGGCCGCGCTGCCCATGGAGCCGCCGCGCAGCTGCGGCGATGGCGCGGAGGAGGAGAAGAAGCCGCGGCGGCGGGGCGGCGGCGCGGACGCGGGGCCGCCTCAGCTCCGGCGGCGGAACAGTGGCGGCGCGGCCGGCGCGGCGGGGCCGCAGCCCCGCGAGCGCGGCGGGTCCGTGAGCCGGCAGCGGCGGGACTCGGTCCGCAAGAACCGCCCGCGTGAGTGAGGG
>NW_020956155.1:116155-119034 GCF_003031625.1 Empidonax traillii | reverse complement strand
GAGAGTGGCGTGGGATGCTTTAAGGAAAACAGGTGTTCTGGCAGCTTCCAAGAGAGGATTTGGATCCCGTCTGGAAGGTCAGCGTGGCGTGATTCGGGATTACAATGTAGCCTGTCTCCCCTAAATGATTCTTGGGATAATTGGAAGAGAAATGTGCGTCCCTTAGCAGGGACAATGCCTGTTGTCAGGGCAAATCACATTTTGGGGTTAAAATGCTTGATCCCACCTCAAGGAAGACTTGAGGCGAAACGAAGGCGAAGCGCCAAATGGGCACGGGATCAAAAATATCCCACTTAAGCTCGCACTTGTCTGCTGCTGGCATGTGGCAAACGGGCTCGGTGACCTTGAGGCTTGTCTTGCCTGGCTGTGCTGGCAGATGCCCTGGCAGATGAGCCCCCACTTCGCCAGGAATGAAAGGATTTCAGCAGGCTCGTGATCCTCCTTCCTCGCCGTCCCTCTGTGCCGGGATGTGCAGCCGGGGGCTGTGTCACTGCGGAGATCAGGGAAGGTCAGAGGCCAAGGGGGACTGGATTTGGGATAGACCTGAAATAAGAAGTGCAGCCCGTGTCCCAGGTGTGTGCCTTCGTGCCCCTCGGGCTTTTAAATCCCCCTGGGAATTCGAATTCCCAGTCATGTGGATGTGGCATTTTGGCCACACGGTTTAGTGGTGGAGATGCCAGTGCTGGGTTTAACGGCTGGACTCGATGATCTTGGAGGTCTTTTCCAACCCTAAAGGCTTCCATGGCTCTGTGAAATGTTTCTTGGTGCACTTCAGGAACTGAAGAGCTTTCCTGCAGGATTTTCCTTGTGCCAGAGCTGGAAGGGGGAAAAGTCAAGGACACTGTTGCTCTCAGAAGGGACTGAGAAGTGTCCCTGAAAATGATGTGGAGATTTGTTGAAGCTTTAGAGTAATAACCCTGACAGGGTTATTAGTGCAGGCAGACATTATTTCTCCAAGAAAAAATATTCTTTCCTTTTAGCTGATCCCTTTTTTTTTTTAATAAGTGTTAGTACCCCCTGTCAGAATCATGCAGAGGCAAAATGGACACATGGCTTTAAATTCTCAATATAAACAGTATCCAAGCAGAAGTACAAATAAAATGCTGTTCTGACACCTCTTTTTGTCATACAAAATTCAAGCTTTGATTTTTAAATACCTTTTTTTCCCTTTTGGAATGGTGTAAGAAATATGAATTCCTATCAGAGCCTATTTTTAGGGTAGGAGGAGATGTAGACTTAGTGTCACTTTATATTAAATGCTAATGAATTGTATTTTTTTACTGGCTGTAGAATTTCCAGCCTGGTTTAAAACTATTAATATATAATATTGAATATTTTAGAGTAAGCCTAGAGGTGCTGTCACACACTCAACTGAATCATCAGTTCCATGGGCTAATCTTTTTAGCTCCTGACATAATTGGCTCAGAAGTTAAGGATGACTCTGAGATACAACTCGAGCTGCTTGTTTTGTGAAGAAAATCCACCGTGGAGATCTTTAATTGTATCACCTCTTTCATCTTGACAGTTCTGCAGCTTCCAGAATGAGTCTGTTGAGTTGGTTTTTGTTTTTTTTTTTTTAATTTATTTATACGATGTCCAATTTTATGAAGTAATTTACATATGAGATAAAGGCATTTTCTTTCTCTTGCCCCCGAGATCTTGCAGACTGCAGAGGGGGATCTGAGGGGAGGGTGGCAGCTCTTGCTGCGGGCACACACGAAGTCCCCTCCAGCTTTCCTGTGGTTGTTTAGTCTGAGCTGTGAGCCCTCAACTTTGCTGGTCTCTTGTTTGTTGATGTGTATCCACAGATCTGCCCCCGAGGAGAAGGTCTGTTTTTAACACAATGAGCTGTGCATATGAAAATATATATAGAGAGAGACGCTTTTAAAATTGTCTGTGCTCAGGGAAAGCGATGCTTTGCCAGGCCAAAGGATGAAGAATTTTTTTCTTGGAAAAAACCCCCCACCTCTTTAAGACAGGAGATAACCGCTGTTGGGATGTAATTCCTTCGGGAAGGAAATGAAAATAAGGCTCGTTGTTGTCGGTGTGAGTGGAAGATGTCCTTGCCCGTGGCAGGAGGGTGGAATGAGATGATCTAGAAGGTCCCTTCCAACCCCAACCATCCCGTGGTTCCGTGTGCTGAGCGGTGCCACAGTCTCTGCCCGCCCCTTTAGTCACATTCCTCGTCCCCCTGATGTTTTCCCTCAGAATACCTTGGATTCATTTTTGTCTTACTCAAAGAAGAGGTTGCTCCAAACCCTGTCCAGCCTGGCCATGAGCATTTGAAGGGATGGGACATCCAAACTTCTCTGGGCAATGCTGAGAGTGGAATTCGCGGCTCTCATCCTGTAAAGGAGCAACAGGGAGTTTCTTTAAGGGCAAAGAGCGTGGAAAGTTTTCAGCTGAGAGCAGAGGATTTCCTGCCTTTCTTGTAAATGCCCAAACACCCAGTGAACAAGTAAACACTTCCCAGGAGGTGCTGGACAATGATTCTCTTCCCATGCCAGCCTGCACGTCTGCCATCCTTCCCATCCCTTCCCAGACCTGCAAGGCCCTTCTCCGAGTAGCAGGAGGGAGGAGGTGAGGGATTTGCATTTCCTGCCTTGGCCACAAAAGCTGCTGCCTGGTTATTCCAGCAGAGCCTTCTGACTGAGCACAATCAGCCTCGGGGATGCCCAGGGGCTCCTGGATGTTCTCCTGCCGCTCCTGGAGATCCGCGGCGGCTCTCTCAGAAAAATTGCTTCGGAGGATTAAAAGGGAGAGATCACTGGATGGCTTTCAGCTGCTGGGGGGAAAAAAAAGAAATAAAAAAATCGGTGTTTTAAGAGAAATCTCAGTAGCAGATGGCGGTGGCGTTCATCCAGGAGAGCTTCCTCCTT
>NW_020956155.1:111343-112453 GCF_003031625.1 Empidonax traillii | reverse complement strand
CTCTCTGTTTTTAATCTCTGATTCTGGTCTCAGTCTCATGGGTTTGGAATTTTGATTTTTTTTTTTTTTTTTCTCATTGCTGTCTTTCACCTGCTTTGTTTTCTTCCTTTGCCCGCCTGGTTTCGTTTCTAACACCCGTGTGAGTGAGATGGTTGAGGTTCAGTGGGGTTTGGGGGCTGAATTTAACTGTCAGGAGGTTCACAGTTGGGCTTTGACTTCATCATGCGTCTTTGTTCTGGGTTGGATCCTTGTTCACAGGTGAAGAACGTCTGTGATTAAATACTTGTTTCATCAGGGCTTGGAAAAATGCAAATAAATGGGCTTTTCATGGAATCATTGAGGTTGGAAAAGGTCTTTAAGACCACTGAGTCCAACCCTTAAACCCAGCACTGCCAAGGCCACCACTACCCCATGTCCCCAAGTGCCACATGGCTTTGAAATCCCTCCAGGGATGGGGACTCCACCCCTGCCCTGGGCAGCACAACCCTTTGAGTGGAGAAATTTTTCCTAACGTCCAGTTTTGTGCAGCTGAGGCAGTGACATGAGGGGAAAATAATTTTGTAACTCCTTCACCTTTTTTTTTTTTTTTTTGATGTTTGTTTGGGTGGGTTTTGTTGGATATTTTGGTCAAACGAAGAAACCCCTCCTCACTTCTCCTGGCTTTTCATGCCAGTGCCTCAGCCTAAATCGGGCTTGTGGCAGTTTGTGGGGTTCTCTCTGTATCCATCTGGGGATCCAGGTGTTTGTTTTCCCCTGTTTTACACCTGCACACCAGAAGGTTGGGATAGTTGTTCTTCCCCAGGCTCTGCAGGGAGCGTGGAGGTAGCTTGGACTGAGGTGGCAGTGAGTGCATTTTTCCAGCCCTGACCGTAAACCCTTCACATCCCTGCCTGCTCCTTCAATATCCCTCTTCTTCCTTCCCACCAGATGGGTGACCTTGAGCTTTGTAAGCTCGATGAACTCGACTGCCTTATTAAAGGAGTGTTGTACATCGACTCCGTGGGATTCAATGGACACTCAGAGTGTTACTATTTTGAGAACCCAACGGATGCTGAGAGGTGCCAGAAGCTCCCGTTCAACCTGGAGAATCCCTACCCTCTCCTCCTGGTG